>NC_056749.1:541654285-541921785 GCF_019279795.1 Protopterus annectens
TTTCACCTTCTGGATCCATGAGCAAACATTCCCCTTTTCTTCTTGTGGCTCTTCTCCAACTTCCTGCTTTGGAGTTGTTGGATCCAGTGGTCCCAAGAACCAAGATGTCTGATCTGATGATAGTTACCACTTTTGAGTCCAGCTGTTTACTTGATACGCTCAGCTCCGACAGCTTCAGGGCCCAGTGCATGTTGGAGCTGAAGCTTAGACATCTGGCCCGGTGGGGTTGATTTTGACTCCAAGGTTTTTGGAACTGTCATTTCCCTTCGGAGCCTCAGCGTTCAGTAGCTTGGCTCTGACTCCCCCTCAAATCAGAGGATTGTGGGGATTCAGCAGAAGTCTGCTTCAGCTCCGGAGGGATGACTCTTAGATCCTAGTAGACCATCTACCTTCAAGGTGGTGGAGAGGATTCTCACCCATGCTAGGGAATTCCTGGTTCTTCCACTATCCGATCCAATTCCCACCCCTATGGAATCTGATTGAGGCCTCTCGTCTTCCACTGAGACAGCCGGTGTTGCAAAGCCCCCAAACTCTTGCCACTGTGAAACCCCATGTTTCTTCCAGTACCTTCCCAGTGCATCTCACCAAGGAGGTCCCCCGGAAGAAGAGGTGTAAAATGAGACACCTGGATTCCCCACAGGAATTCATCAGTACAGGCACTGATTTCAATGAAGGGGGAAGGGTCCCCTAGATATCCACCTGATGTCTCCTTTGTGGACATCTTGGAGATCCTCCATCAAAAGGGTGTATTGTCCCCTCAAAGCCTTAACCCAGAGGAGTCTGTGCTCTTGGAGGGCTTTGGCAGTGAGCCATACACATCCTGGGTGTCTCCTGGTGGATCTTTTTATTGAGTTAGTTTCCACCAGGGCATGGAAGGTTCCAGACACAGAGCTCATACTCAAGGGGGCTGATAAAATGCTAAGTGCCCCCATAGACAAATCATACTGAACCAAGGGGATCCTGGTAGATGCTGTGGTTGTTGCAGCAACCACAGAAAGGAGATGGCTCAAGAACGCTCCACTCTCCATCCCCCTAGCAGAGAGTCTAGGGCTTTGAACAGGTTTGGCAAGAAGGTTTATGCTTCATCCATGTTTACTTTGCAAGGGTGGAATTACTTCTCTTTTTACCAGGCTACAGAGAGACTTGATCAAACGCTCTGTAGCTTGGTCCCTGGAGTCCATGTCTGAAGAGCAGCACAAGATCTTTTCCTCCAGAATGGCCACTCTCCAATCGAGATCTACTTCGTCCATGAGGCTGATTGCCCATACAGCAGAAGGCACTCTGGGGCCACCGGTTCTGGCATTGAAATTAGGTGCCAAGCCTGGATGTGACTGTGACTTTGTGGAACCTTTCAAGGCATCCTTTGTCAATGCACCCTTTGGTTCATCTCTTTGTCCTCACAGTTCACGACACATTCTCCTGCAGCGAGAAAGATGGAAAGGCCTCGTCTGCCATTGGAATCCATTTTTCTACTCAGCAAAGAGCCTTCTCCAGGAATCAGCATGGAGGAAACAAAACTGTGGTTCAGGAAATCTCAAGGTCCTTTTCAGGAATCCCAGGGATAACTTTCTCACAAAGGCAGGGGTGGAAACATTTACAATGTTAAATACCACCCCAGGGGCAGAAGGGGTCCTCAAAATCAAGGATTTCGGTATTCCTCATCGAACAGACCCTTCTGAAGGGTTGTTGGACTGTCCTCTGTAGTCAGAGGGGTGAGGGTGCTTATCCTTGAACCCAGAAGCCTAAATAGCCATCACAATCAGTGGGTGCAAAGGATAATATCCAGCGAATACTCCATTCTCTTTTTTAAATCTTCCCAAGCCAAACACTTTGCTCTCAGATGTGCCACCCAATCAGAGGGAGTTAGCAGTGATAGAAATTGTAAAGCTGTTCTAAAAAAGTAATCCAAGAGGTCCCTCTAGACTAAATCAGATCGGGCAGCTACTCGAGGTTCTTTAGTACCAAAGAAGATGGGGGACCTAAGGCCAATTTTGGATCTAACATCTCGCAGCTTATTTGGAGCACTGTAACCTCCTCTGCTGAGATCCGGCTAGTTCAGTGGTGCACAGGCCGTATACAACGTTAGAGTAGATTTCAGAAATCCTGACTCTCCTTTTGGCTGCTTCATTGAAGAGGTGGTCAGGAAGAAGTCAGCATATTCTTAATTTGTAATAATCAGGTAAGCTTGGACAGGTGAGATTGAAGTCTGACGCTGTGTGTCCCTCTCCTTCTCCCGTATTGTCTTTGAGGTGTACCACTGTGGCAGAAGGCACAGGCAAGGAAGTGAGATGCAAAAACTTCGGGGCAATGCAGCACATTGACTTAAACAGATAGGACTCAGCATGTTATAGCAATGAACTACAGTTTATTTTTGAATTTCTAGACTTGCCTAGCCTAAACTTCTTTGATCCAGCGAGTTTTTTTTTTTTTTTTTTTTTTGTGGGCAATCTTCAGACAAGACCTTCCATGTTTGTCCATAGGAGATTGGGTATGTTCTTTGCTTAAAGATGGCAAAGTTGTCAAGAAGGCTGCCCTGGTGCACAGTTATGAATTGGATGATCTGAATTAGTTACTTCATTTGCTCTGCAGCCTGTGGGTATCGGATCCGATCTCTGATCCGAGCCGGCAGCTTTCCAAGCTACAAGATCCGAGCTCCTAGCTCCTCCCCTACCCATAATTCCCTATGTGCTACATTACCTCAGATCATTTTTTTGCCATGGCTGAAGCAGCTCCTTGGCTTTTTGGTGAGATTGAACCTTTTTCTTTAAAAAAAAAAAAAATCTTGTGTGAGTGTTTAGTTTTCTTGGGTTAGTTAGCGAAAGTGTAGTTAGTTAGGTACCTTTGTTTCCCCTTTCTAACTAGTTTGTTTCTGTTAGTTCCCGCCTTTCACCCTCCCCCATCTTAGTGTTTGGGTGTGTTTTTTGGTGTGAGTGGTGTTATGGCTGAAGAGCCTAAGGCGGTGTTCTCAAAGTGTACTGAGTGTGGCCATAAGCTTTTGCCGGCAGATGGCCATACTCAGTGCGTTTTATGCTTGGGGGTGGCCCATTTGTCATCGGCCTGCGCAATCTGCGCGGCCTTTAATCCCCGAGCTATTAGGGACAGGAAGAACAAGCTGATCCTGGCGGGCTTGTTGCCTCAGGAATCAGCTGCCCAATTTACCTCAGATTTTACAATACATAACTGAGATGCTTCACAAGGGCCTGTCTTTTTCCTCAGTAAAAATTCATGCCTCAGCCATTTCAGCTCACATAGAACCCCTCCCCTCTTCTCTCTCCCACTGCTCAAGCAGTTCCTCAGAGGGGCCAAAAATTTAAGACCACCCAGGAGAGCTCCACTCCAGCCTGGAACCTTAACTTTGTATTGGAAAAACTCACCCTTCCTCCTTTCGAGCCAGCTGCTACTGATTTAAAATTCCTTTCTTGGAAAACAGCTTCCCTTTTAGCCATCACTTCAGCAAGAAGGGTATCTGAATTACAGGCCCTTATGGCAGTGGAGCCTTTCATCATCTTTCATGCGGACAGGGTGTCCCTCAGGACCAGTCCCTCTTTCATGCCAAAGGTGGTATCCAGTGTGGCCTTTAATCAGTCCATTCATTTCCCTACCGTCTTTCCTAATCCACAGAACAAAGGTGAACGGATACTGCACTCCTTGGATGTGCACAGACAACTTAGATTCTACTTGGACAGGTCTAAACCTCAAAGGAAATCTGAACTGCTGGTGGCATTTGCTGCAGGGACAGAGAGGAAGGCTATTTCAAAGCGAACCATCTCCAGATGGATAGGCCATTGCATTCATTTCTGCTATGAGCACTATGGAAAACCTATCCCACAGGGAATCAGATCCCACTTAACCGGGGCTGCATCTACCTCTACAGCCTTTCTCAGAGGTGTACCTACCAGGGACATCATAGAAGCTGCTACTTTGAGTTCTGTACATACTTTCACCAAGCATTACCATTTGCCAATTTTCTCTAAATCCAGAGCTGGCTTTGCCACTGCAGTTTTGCAGGGCCTTATAGCTGATCCTAATGCTATCTAAATTCGTCCCATCCTTAGCTTTGGGAATCTACCCAAATGTAATGACTGCAACAGTGAAACATGAAGAACATAGTACAGTTGTGTACACTTACCATAAATGTAGATGTTAAAGTGTATTCACTGTTGCAGTCCTGGTTACCCTCCCTTCAGGCCCCTGACTTCATTTGGCTATACCTCTTCTCTCCTTTTCAATGCTTAAAAGCTTTTTGGTGTATTTGCTTTTTTGTTTGAGGTATAACCTTGCGTATTTATAGATTTAATTGCTTCCCATTAGGGAGGGGCACCTGACATCTGGAGCAAGAAAAACTGATGTAATGACGTTGGCTGCATGTTTTTATACCCTGGATGACCTGACGTCACGGAAGAAGAGACGGCAACCGATGTAGGACCCAAGACTTTGTTAATCAGGCTGACTGAGGGCTACTGCAAGCAGATAACCCAAATGTAATGACTGCAACAGTGAATACACTCTAACATCTACATTTATGGTAAGTGTACACAACTGTACTTTCTGATGCTCCCTTTGAAGAGATTTCTTTTGGGAGCACAATCTCCAGGACTATGGAGTTTTTTAGATGGGATTGTGCTCAGGTCTCTGAGGTACATACGATATTATAAGTTGCTGCAGATGTCTTCTCGTAAACCTTCTGCTCTTCCTCCCATGTTGGCTGCCTTGTTAGATGCTTTTTCCAGTTCTTCTAAGACTGCAGAATGTCCGCTCTCTGCTGCCAAGAATCCTGATAATTTTATAGGGTGTCTGAAGACTGCAGAATTTTGTACAAGTGTCCTTCTGCTGACTCCTCGGTGGTGTCTGTAGCTTCGGACAAGCCCTCTCAATTGCTTCCTTCTCCTGAATTACTACCCTGGGATAAAGATAGCAGGACCATGGAAAGGCTAGGCAAGAAAGTGTACACCTCTACTACCTTGGCTTTTAGGGCTGTTAATTACCAGACCCATATGTCCAGGTGGTACTTGGCTCTCCTATCCCAGGCTTCTCAGGTTATTTCTGATCTTCCAGATTCTCTAGGTAAAATGTCTGCTCTTTCCCTGTTAGGGACTTTCTCCCAGGTGGCTCATCATTCCATTGAGTGTAGTTATGATGCAGAAGATGCTTCCTCTAAGGCTCATGCATTTGGGTCAGTGATGAGGTATTTTTGGCTTCGGCTTAAACCTTTGCTGGATGACATTAATGCCAAGTTGTTGGATTATAAACAATTGTTTGGTGAAGCTGCTGTTGCTATGTTCAAGTCCCTCCAGGATAAGGGAAAGGCTTTACAGGAACCTAACATATGCGTTTTTCTTCTTGCCTAAATTTCAGAGAAACTACCCCAATAAGCCAGCCTTTGCAGGCAATCTTGCCCTCCTAAAGGGCAAAAAGGGTGGCAGGTGGGCTTCTCTTGCTACTCAGACGTCAGTGCCTCAGAAGTCTCCTTTTCCAGATGAACCAGATGCTGTCTGACTATCCTATTCTTCCCAGCCACTTTCCTCTTTCTCTTGTCCCCCCCCCCCCAATTTGGCTACATATTACTCAGAATTCATGGGTCTCGTCTATTATTCATTGGGGTATTTCATGGTTTGGAAATCCCTTCCCCCTTTTATAGGTGTTCCTCAGAACCAACTCTCCTTTCCAGAGGTGCTTCGGGACCTTTTGTCTCATGGGTACCATTCAAGAGGTGCCTGTGTCCCAAAGAAGGAGGGGTTTGAACTCCAGGATGTTTCTAGTACCCAGAAAACAGGGTACTTGTAGACCATTTCTAGACCTTTCTCATCTAGACACTTTTCTGAAGGTGTCCTTTTGAATCTTGTCCCGTCAGACTTTTCCCTCTTTTTGTTTCCTTAGGCTTATGTGGTGTTTCTGGATCTCAAGGATGCTTATCTCCATATACCGATGCATCCCCTTTTCAGAAAGTTTTTACATTTCTCTGTTGCTTCCTGGCATTTTCATTTCTCTGCTTTGCCCTTTCGATGCCCCAAGTATATTCACAGAATGCCTCCCTCCTGTGATTGCTTTTTGCAGGATTCAGGGGATGCAAGTGTTTCCTTGCCTGGACGACCTCTTGTTTCAAGCATCCTCTCCAGAGATCCTGTTGCAAAATCTTCATTTTGCCATTTCTTTTCTGTAATGGTTGGGGTTTGCAATAAACTTCAAAAAGTCTTTTTGGACTCCTCCTCGGGACCATGTTTTTCTGGAGTGCAGGATTCAGATGGTGCCTATGCTGGCATCCCTGCCTCTTTCCAAGGCCGTAACCCTCATTTCCTTCTTTCAAACTCTTCTAGCCTCCGTTACAGCCAGGGAGTTTATAAGTGCTCTGGAATTCATGGCATCCACTATCTCTGCTGAAGTCCGTTTGGCTTCAACATGCATATCCCCTAGAATTTGTAGTTCCTCTAATACCTTATCTCGAGAAGGAACTTCACTGGTGGATCCAGCAGTTGTCTCTAAATCCAGGGCTCCCTTTTCATCCCCTTGTTCCCTCTTAAGAGCTGTTCTAACATGGAATGGGGAGCAACCTTTGGCTCCCTAAAGGTGCAGGGGATGAGATTGCCTCCAACAGAAAGAGCACATCAATGTCAGATGAGGGCTCTTGTGCAGCAACTTCAGGCTTTTTATACCCTTTTCTCCCCAGGACCCTTCTAGGTATTTACAGACTATACCACAATGATATGGTATGTAAACAAGCGGGAGAAAATATCTTATCTTTGTTGGTTGGCACTCCTGCTATGGGAACTTGCTGTCCAGCATCAAGTGACTCAAAACTCCCTTAGGTCAAAACATTGTGGCAGACACCCTGAGCAGGTTAACATAATCCCACAAATGGATTCTTTACATGGATGTGTTTTTGGACCTTGTCTACCAGTGGGGTACTCCCCAAATGGAGTATTTGTCTCCCCTCTGAACAGAAAACTTTCTCTGTTTTGTGCCAGAGTCAAAGGTCCTTTGGTTTGGAAGTGGGATGCCCTGTGTTTCCTGGAAGGGGATGTTTCTTTGTGTTCCATCCTCTTCCCCTCATTCCAAAAGTCCTGTTCAAAATTCAGCTGTATGCTCCCAAATCTTGGTGACTCCCTTTTGGAATAACACAGCATTGGTTCCGTCTTCTACATTTAGCCAAGGGCAGTCATCAAAAGTTACCTCACAGGTTGGACCTACTCACACAAGACCAGGGATGTCTCATCAATCCTCACCTGTCCACTCTTCAGATGGCACTGCAGGTAATACGAATTTGATTCCACATAGACACATTTTTTTCCTAAGGAAGTGCTTAGGATCCTGTTAGGAGGCCAGGAAACCCAATACTAGGAATTCCTATTTATCCAAATGGAAGAGGTTTTTCTGTTTGGTGTCATTCTTGAAACCTGGATCCATTTTCTGTGGCTACTCCTTTGGTTTTCTCTTAGCTGTGTGAATTGCTCAGTTCTGGGTTGGTTTATTCTTCTTTTAAGGCCCATTTAGCAGCTATCTTTGCTTGTCTGCCTTTATCTCCTAGGTTTGAGGCTAAACAGTTCCTAAAAGGTGTCCTTCATTTTAGGCCTCCCAGGAAGCCTGTTCCTCCTCCTCCCTGGGATCTTAATTTTATTTTGGAAAAAATAAGGCTCCTTTTGAGCCTGCAGCTTCAGCGTCCTTGCAACATTACTCTGAGAAGACCGTTATGGTTTGTCCTCCCCCCCCCCCCCGTAAGGACAGGATGTCCTTGCATACTAATACTCCTCTTATGCCCAAGGTGTTGAATGAGTTGTGCCCTAATCAGTCTGTTCATTTGCCCATTTTTTTTTTACCCTTCTCAGCAATCTGCCAGTAAGAAGGTGCTGCACATGCTGGATGTGCATAGACAACTTAGATTTATTTGGATATGACTAGTAGGAAATCTGATTAGCTCTTTGTTTCCTTTCATCCTAGGTCCTTGGGATTAGCTGTATTGAAGTAAACTATTTCTTCTTGGATCTCAAAAGTTTTTTTTTAATTCCTTTCATGGTAAGACCCTTCCTTCTGTTAAGGCTCATTCTACTAGAGCTGTGGCTTCTTCCGATGCTTTTTTTCAGGTGTCTGCATATTAACTGTATTTTTGAGGCAGCTACCTGGACTTCTGTGCATATATTTACCAAGCACTAAAAGTTGTATGGAATCTCCAGAGCTAGAGCTGGTTTTGCTTGGGGCATCCTTCATGGCTTCCTAGAAGGCTCTGCTGGTCTTTCCTCTTCCCAAATTTATTTCTGAGCTTGGGCACTCTCCCTAATAGAAAGAATACTGCAACAGTGAAATGGACGAACATAGTATAGTTGTGTAAAATCTCACTGTAACAGTAGATGTCCTTCTTTTCAGTGTTGCAGTATTTACTCCCTCCCTCCTCCCCCGGTCCATTTGTCTTTTGGATGTACTGATTACCTCTATTTTCCTTGGATTGGTGTTTTTACTTGGTCTCTCAGTTCTGAGTATGGTACATTCTGATGTCACTTTTATGCCCTACACTACACAAGGAGCCTATATGTGACATATGGTGTAGCTTAATGCAACCTAAAGAATTTGATATACTAGCCAGACTTGGTTAGGAATCCCTGATGAGTGAAGAGAAGACATCTTCCATTATGGTAAGATTTTACACAAGTGTACTTAATTCAGAAAGCAAGACTTTACTAGGCAAATGCCATTCTGGTAGCCCTATTTTGGCTCTTACTGATTTATTTTCCTGCACTCCAGCCCTTTCTCCTGGACACTCTAAATGTTCTTCACATTAGAGGTATGTGACCCGCCTTTCGGGCTGGGAGCATAATTTCTCAAATTTACTGATAATCCAGTCACCAGTCCCCAGTTGGGTAGTTTCTTTCCTTTCATTCTGCCACAAACCAAATGTACATGGTCAAGTGGAAAAGGTTTTCTGGTTGGGCTGCAGTGTACAGTTTAGCTCCCTGTGTACCACAGTAGTAAGGGGTCTTGTAATATCATTTGGAAATTTTCCTTAAAGGTCGTGGTTATCTCTTGATCAAAGTTAGGTGAGGACCCCCCTCCCCTGTTTTTTCTCTCTCTCTCCTTTCTGAGGAGATGGTTTTCTTAGATCCTCAATTAAAACTGTATCCTTTTGAAATATACTTCAAGCTGGACAAGCTTACAATTTTATTAAAAAGCTACATGGTCAGAACTAAAGCCTTTATCCTTTAAGTAGCTTTGTTGCGTTCTTCCAAAATGCTACTGGACAGTACTTGTGCAGCAGCTATTTGGTTATTGCTGAGCACCTTTACAAAGCACCAAAAGTTATTTGTTACTTTAATTTCTTTGTCTTCCTTTTAGTTGAGCTACTCTTAATGTAGGTGTGGGGACCCTGTCTTCTCAGTTTTTCAGCTGGAGCTCTATAATATCCTGTTGGTTGTACTACCACTGTGAACTTTGATCTACTTATAACATTAGTGAAGGTAGTTGCAAAGCGCTAGCACCATTGTGTAGCACTGATGACTGTGAGCCAGTGCAATGAAATCTGCCCTAGCTGCACATAATGAGGCTACATATGCATCTGAAATAAGTTTGACTAAAAATGTTTATCTCAGAAGCATATGTAGCCCCATGTTATGTGCACTAAAGTCCGATTTCAAAACACCGTCTCACTACCATTACAGCTTATGCTACAGTGTTAATACTTTGTGAATGCAGCATACAGATATACTCCCTTGACTGTGTGTAGCTCTAGATTGCTAGTTTGTAGTGGGAGTGCCACTTGCTACAAAAAGCCATTTACCCAAGTCTATGAGATAGTGTAACTGTGGTTTGCATTTAAAGTAATAACATTCCTAACACTGTATCCTTGCCTAATAAGTCAGATTTTGTCTGATGTTTCTGCCAGGTTAAACAGTGTTGCACTTTAGTTATTGAGTAGAAAATTAATTATGTCACTTGAGGGAGAAAAGGCTTTCAATATCTAGTTCTGATTGCAGATATTTTAATTCTGGTTATCAAATTGGGATTAATGTGTCTAGTTTTTCCTGCATTTTCACTAATTCAGTTCTGTTCTGTGATAAAATTATAATAAAGCAAAATATTTTGCCATGGAAGTTTGAGGATTCCTGAAATCCAACTTGTCTGGAATTTTAAGCAGTCTGTAATAATTTGTCTTTGGTATCCTGTGATACATTTTAAAAATAGTTTTGGTGAAGTATAAACCTGCTAGTGCTTTCAAAAAATGGTGTATCTTGCGCATCATTGAAGAATGCAAAGTATTTCTAAATTAACTGTCACTTATGCTGCAGATACTAAAAACATGAGCATATGCTATCAGTTTTGTTATGTTTTCATTTTGCAGATACTAAAAACATGAGCATATGCTATCAGTTTTGTTATGTTTTCATTTTGTCTTCTCATAGCAGCACAGGCAAATGACTGATTTGTCAAAGTTTGATGCTACTGATCAGGGCCTTGCTGAAGCTGAAATAGCAAATATTTTGGCCAAAACAAAAGATTGCTTGGAAGAATCATGTTTATTTCAAGGAAAAGTTAAATGTAAAACATAAAATGGTGAAATTATTTTTGAACATAGGTTATACATTTCAACAACCAGGCATACCATCATCCTCCATATTCTGAACTTTTACATATTCAAAGTTATTGCTTTGTTCCACAGATCAGCATTGGATTTTTTTTTCCATGGCAGTAATCTGTACTGTATGGCTTGGAAGGACTGCATTATTTTATCAGAGCTGTCCCAAGCAGCAGAGACTTCTCCAGATCATTCAGCAATGGTTTATTACTACTGCTGTTGCAACCTTCTGCCTCCTTACCCACCTATGTGTTCCTCTCTTATTTCCAGCATCATTAGAGGGTTGAGAGAGAGTGACAGTCATCTTGCAGGGGCTGTGGTTTTCTGCTCAAGTCCTAGCCTGATTTTCTGTCATGTTGGTTGTACTACCAGGGTGAGATTTGATGCAGTTGACTTAGTGATCACGAAGTGCCTGCATGCACCTGCTTAGCACCACAGATAGCATCTTGGCAGGTCGGAACTGTTCCATTCAAAGTGCCTCCTACTTTGAAACCCAGCCTGTATTAGTGTGTCAGCCTTGCAGCAGACAGTGGACACTTTTTTCCTGGGATGGGTGAGCAGGAGTTGGCCTCCCACTCCCAACTCTTTCCAGCAATAGGATCAATAGTCATTCCCAGGTCAGCTAGGTCACATAGCTTTATCCCAGTGTGTCACAGAGCTGTCTGAGCAGCACATTGACTACACAGCACTACTACTTACTTCTGTCTTGACCTTGATTTAAAAAAAAAAAAGTGTAGTAGTTTTACAATAGAGCATTTGTTAGCACAGCTTTAAAATTCTTCAGTTTACACACTGTCTGGAGTGATTTATAGTTCCTTAACATTAATTTAATGGCCAAAGAGTTTTTCAGTGACAAGCCTGTCTAACAGAGGTGTTCTTCCTTTATCATTGTTATATTATTCCTTATAAAAGAGATCTTGCTATAAGGATAGCTGTGCTGCCAGCCAGCATACCAAAAACCTTGGTTCCTCTAAGCAGTGTACATCAGATGCATGTCCAAGGCATGGGTTACATAAGGGACGTAGGGGGAGCGCCAGATCCTCAGAACAACTTTGCCACCAGGCTGAACACTGTTTCTGAATTTGGGCTGAAAGTTGTTTGTCTCGTATCATGTGTCAAGCCTAGGGCAGAAGTACCCTCATTGGAGGCTGCTCTTTTTTTTCTGTTTGCTTAGTTATTTGGTTTACATGCCATCCAGAAAGGGGAATGTGAATGTAGGTGTCAGATTCCCCATAAGGACAGATGTGAGAAGTGCCTTTTCTGCTTCGGACCATGATCAACATGTATTGCATTATTGCCAGGCCTTCATTCTTAAGACCCTGTCATCTTGTTTGTATATTTGGAAAATCCAACTCATTACAGCCAAGTACATCTACAGGCAGTTGCCTCCTACTAGCTCCTCTAGGTGTCAGATATTGCTTGTTCATATTTGCATTAATAATTCCAAAACCATGCTATATACAGGGTTATCAGAAGAATTCACATTAAAGCATACATGATGGCAAACACAATTGCATTGGTAATGCAAGAAAACACTGGTTTCAAAACACCAAAAACACAAACCAGTCACACAGAGCTCCTATAAAGGCTGTCCCTCCTCAACAGTTGACTGCATGATAGTGTCAGCCGAAACACCAGTTTACATGAATAAAAATTAAAGTTTAATTCCTCCAGCAAGTAGACACCAGGGTAAGGCAAGCAATAAAAACAATACAAATAGTTCTGATATTAAACCAACAGATTTAAGTGCTTTCATCTTTTTACAGAAGACTTCATCAGAATAAACAGAACCCTTCTCTACACTCGTTTTTATAGTACATTACTCATCTTCCATTGGATAAAACCTTAATTATGCAAATGGTGCCAGTAAACTAGAATTAAAAAAATATATATTATTAGTAAAGTTTTTTTAAACAATCTGTACTTTTACTACTTTTGTTTTCAGTGTATATCAAAATATAAATACATATGAAAGATCTTGTTCAAACCCTAAAACTACTCATAAAGTAAAAAAAAAAAAAAAAAATCCATTACAACATATAGAAAACAGCCATAAAAAGGTAACATGGTTTTACAATAGGCATAGTAATGAATGTGTATACATAATTTAGTTTAGTTTTTAGCTCTTCTAGGCTTAGACACCTTCATTTGTAAGGCAGGAAGAAGTGAAATATGTTAATTTCTACCAGGCAGAGTACAGACATCCAGTTTTAACTGCCATATTTCTCTATATTCTAACATATTTTCCCAATCCCCACCCCTATCTCTAGGAACCACCTTTTCCAGGACCCAAAACTTAAAATCTGCCTGTGTGCGCACCAGACTGTGCCTATACAGAGCATTGGTTTCTCTTTTTCTATTTGTCAATTATTTTCGCGCACATGTCTCAAAGTGCATTCGGTTTTACCAACATATGTCCAGCAATATTTGCAGTAAGTGAGATAGACCACCCCTTTTGAATAACAGCTGTTGTACATCAAAGTCTTAAGGCTAGAAGGTATACTCGGTATTTCTAAACTTAGTTAGCCATAAAAGTACATTGGGTACACCTTCCACATTTGTGTCCCCATTTTGGCTATTGTCCCATTGATGGTACTGCTCTTCTTTTCCAATATTTCCTTAAGACTATTATTTCTCTTATAACTGTACCTCAGTTGTCTGTTAAATATGTCTAACCTACTGGGCATTCTTTGAAACATACCCCATACACTCTCTATGGTTTTCATTATCCACCATGTATCTTGGTCAAAGGTCATTACTAGATAGGGTGTAACAGATGATGCCCCTGTTCTTTTTTTAAGGTTCCCTATAGAGTAAGGGTATGTACAAATTTCCCCATCCTTGTAGCACTTGTTCTTTAATGGGTCTAATCAATTCATCTGGGTACCCTCTTTCTAAAAAAAGAGAATGAACATAACCTAACTCTTGTATAAAATCATGCTTGTTGGATGTCATCCTTGCAACTCTTACCATCTGTCCCTTCACAATGTTATGTTTCTGAAAATAGGGATGACTACTTTGGTAGTATAGGTAAGAGTTGGAGAAACACCTTTTCCTATAAAGCTTCGATGTAAATCTGTTATTATCCAAGTCTTTCTATGCAGATGTCCAAGTAATTAATTGTATTCAATCCTATTTCGTGGGTAAAACTTATAAAATTGGGAATCATCTCAAGGGACCCTTCCACACAATAAAAATATCATCCAAAAAAACGAAAGTACCTAGAAATATAATCTTTATACATGGAATCAAATACATGATAGATTTCCCAATATAACATATTAGCAAATATGGGGGCACAGGATGAACACATGGCAACCCCATTTAGTTGGTGGTACAGCTCCCCCTGAAAATTTGAAAAATTGTTTTTGAGCACCAGCTCCATATTTTTCAAGTACCAACCTAAAATCAGCTGAAGATAGAAATCCAAACTCTCTCAACATATGTTTGAACCATTCTAGACCTTTTTGGTGTAGAATAACAGAAAATAAATCCTTGATGTCCACTGTCACAAAACTAAATTCAGATTTAAACTCTAAACATCCTATCTTATGTAAAAAAAAAAAAAAAAAAAATCCCACAAATCTGTAAGAATATGTGGGTATTTATGTTGGTACTGTTTTAAGTTTGTGTCCACAAATATTGCCAGGGGCTGTGTTTTTGAACCCTCTGGTGACAATAGGTCTAAGGGGTGGGTTTCTGACATCCTTATGAACCTTGGAGATCCCAACCATACTGAGTATGAAGGGTTTTGTAACCTTCAAAAAATGGTGTAGTTCGTTAATAAGACCTTGGTTTAAATTATCATCCAAAATCCAATCTTGTTATAAGCTATGTTCAACTCATTTCTAGACACCACAGCATACCTATTGTCAGTGTTTAGGATCTCTGCAATTTAGGTAGTATAGTCCATATTATCCATCAACACCCCCCACCCCCCCCTTGTCAGGTTTCATCACTCTCAAATTAACTGTTAGTCAATTCTGTCAACATCCTCCTTTCTTCTCTAGTTGAGTTATTTCTAAACCATCTTTGTTTGTTGAACTCTTTTCTAAGTTCATAAATAACAAGTGTTTTGAAATTGAATAGTTCCTGGTTGGGGGGGGGGGGATTAAAAGTACTCCTAGCCAGCATGTTGGTAAACTGTCTAGTTGTGGTACAGATGTTCCAAATTTAATTTTCTCGTTAAGTTTATATCAAGAATGGTATTGGCTACTTGTCCACCTTTACTTGGTACAAAGGTGAAACCTTTCTTAAAAAGAGAAAAATTATCATCCACCCTCAAATCCGTGTAGTTGTAAATGTGAAAGTTGTCCTTTGTAATCACAATATTACACCCAAAATCACAATTTTTACAAAACTCCTGTATTTGGTCCAATAGCCCCTCACCTGCATTTGAGTACAACTCATTGGACAAAAAAGTTTGACTACTCGCACAATAACCCATGATTTATCTGTGGTACTGTATCCCCCCATGTCTGTGATAATTCCTTGTAACCTCTGCATAAGATGGCTGGGATGTCAAGTTCTGAATCCTTTCGGACCATCCCTCCCTAAAGGGACATTAACATTATCATTTTCATTGTAATGGGTGTCATGTCGAATAACCCCCCCCCCATGGTTCACCCCATTATGAGAATTCACAAATTGTCTACCTTGGTTAAACCTACCAGGATTTTTCCTCCTTCTGTCCCTTTTATATTTTCCCCCCATGGGGTAGGCCCACCCTTGGGAATACTCTCCATTGTCCCTTTCTGACTTAGTTTCCTTTTGTAGTTCTTGGACATGATTTTATCAGTGTCTTGTAGTACAATCATGTTTGTATTTATCAACAGTAAAAAGTAAGTAATCAGTAAATTTTTGTACAGTCTATCAGTGTTTATTTTTAAACTAACAATCATACTGTTATATTTTATAATAGCCTTCACAAGAGCTAACCCACAACCATTTAAAATTCCCACAATTTCTTTATAAAAGGCTGTACCAGGTTCTAAATTATTAGGAAACTTCAGAATACGTAAACCTTTAGGCACCTGATTATTTTTAAGACACTCAGTCAGGTGCCAATTATCTAACATAAGGCTCCTGTACTTTGTAAGTTTAGATTTTAAGTTCTTACATGTTTGTGTGTATGTCGAATGATTCTCTTCCGATTTGTTGGATACAGTACTCTGGTAACACAAAGCCATAAGTTAAAGTCCAAGTCTTGATAATGTTGTAAATTGCCCATGATAGGCCTGTCGAGTCTAAAATTGTGTCTTGTTGATGTTTCCTGATATCCAGATGCAGTATTTGTCAGTTCAGTCCCAATAAAAAGCAATTCCATTGAGCCGTTCAATCTCTGATGAAAGAACAGCTTCATCTGACTGCTTGATAGGCGGCTGACACTCCTGGTTACTACTCCTACCTTGGCTGCATGGAACAGAAGCATTCAACTCACTCACTTCTGCATCTTCGTTGGAAAAAGCCTCTTAAGCTCGGTTAACTCCCCAATGAGAGTTGCATTGTGGTTGGTAGGTCAGGTGACTCCTCAGCCGCACTGCATGTCACAACCAGTCACAGAAAAGAACTAGTAATTCAAGAAAACACTGGTTTCAAAACACCAAAAGCACAAACCAGTCACACAGAGCTCCTATAAAGGCTTGCCCCTCCACAACAATTGACTGCGCGGTAGTGTCAGCAGAAACAACAGTTCACATGAATAAAAGCTGAAGTTTAATTCCTCCAGCAAGTAGACATCAGGGTAAGGCAAGCAATAAAAACAATACAAATAGTTCTGATATTAAACCAACAGATTAAGCGCTTTCATCTTCTTACAGAAGACTTCAGAATAAACAGAACTCTTCTCTACACCCCTTTTTATAGTACATTACTCATCTTCTATTGGATAAAACAATTAATTATGCAAATAGTGCTAGTGAACTAGAATTAAAAAAAAAAAAACAGTGGTCTCTGTATGACGGGTTTTTAAAAAAAAAAAAAAAAAAAAAAAAAAAGTTTCTGTACTTTTGCTTTCAGTGTATATCAAAATATAAATATTTATGAAAGATCTTGTTCAAAGCCTAAAACTACTCCTAAAGGTAAAATAAACAAACATATATCCATTACAACATAATAGAAAATAGCCATAAAAAGTTAACATGGTTTTTATAATAGACATAGTAATGAATGTGTATACATAATATAGTTTTTTTTTTAAGCCCTTCTAGGCTTAGATGCCTTCATTTTTAAGCCAGGAAGAAGTGAAATATGATCATTCATACTGGGTGGGGTACAGGCATCCAGTTCTAACTGCTATATTTCTGTATATTCTAACATATTCTCCCAATCCCTATCACTAGGAACCACCTTTTCTAGGACCCAAAACTTAAAATCTGCCTGTGTGCACACCAGATTGTGACTATACAGAGCATTGGTTTCTTCTTTTCTATTGCTATCATAATATTATGTTCATACACATGTCTCAAAGTACATTCAGTTTTACCAACGTAATATGCCTAGCAATATTTGCAGTACGAGTTAGACCACCCCTTTTGAATAACTGCTGTTGTACATCAAAATCTTAAGGCTAGAAGATATACTTGGTATTTCTAAACTCTTACAGTTAGCAATAAAAGTACATTGGAAACACCTTCCACACTTGTGTCTCCATTTTAGCTATTGTCGGTACTGCTCTTCTTTTCCAATATTTCCTTAAGACTATAATTTCTCTTATAACTGTACCTCAATTGTCTTTTAAATATGTCTAACCTAATGGGCATTCTTTGAAACATACCCCATACTCTATTTATGGTTTTCTTTATCCACCATGTATCTTGGTCAAAGGTCATTACTAGATAGGGTATTAACAGATGATGGCCCTGTAACCAAACCCCGTTTTATTAAAGGTTCCCCATAGAGTAAGGGTATACTCTGAGACCACAGTCTGGTAGCAGACAATTGAGCAGGCTCAAAATTGATGTTCATGAGTGGATGCTTCACAGGGAAGTTTTCGTGGACATTGTCCATTGGTGAGATACTCCTCAAGGAAATCTTTTGCCTCCATTCTGAACAGACCGGTTCCCAAGTTCTGCTACAATTACCAAGTCCTCTGACTTGGAAAGTGAATGCCATGTCTCTTTCATGGAAGAGGATGTTTTTGTATGTTTAACCCCACTGCCCTTTTCTTCTGTTAAGGGTCCTACACAAAATCATGCGAGACAGGCCCAAGATCTCGTTGGTGACTCCTTTTAGCCCAGACAGCATTGGTGTCCCCTTTTTCACCTGGCCAGGGGCAAGGGACAATCAAAAGTTACTTCACCGGGTAGATTTCTTCGTACAGGACAAGGGCTCTCCAACTTTCATCTTCTCACCCTACATTTGATCATCTGGGTGATGGGGTTTTGTTTACTTTTCGACAAGTTTTCTGAGAATATGCTTTAGGTTTTGCAGGAGGCCAGAAAACCTTGCATTGCAAAGTGGAAGAGGTTTTCTGTTTGGTGTCACAGCAATGAACAGGACCCTCTTAGTGAATATTCCCACTGTTCTTATTTGTATGAATTGTTTGATTCTGGTTTGACATTCTTAGGTTAAAGCTCATTTGGCAATCATTTCTGATGGTCTGCTTTTGAATCCACCACTTTCATCTAGGGTGGAGCTTAAACAGTTCTTGAAATTGTCCTCTATATTAGATCTCCAAGAAAACCAATATCTCTTCCTTTGGGGCTGTAATTTTAAAGTTAACTTCAGCCACTTTTTGAACCAGCAACAACTTCTATCTGAAACTGTGTACTTGGAAAACTGTCTTGGTGGATGTGATTTCTGCAAAACAAGTCCCTAAACTTCAGGCCCTTATGGAAGTTCCTCATTTTCTAGCTTTCCAAACAGACGGTGTCTCTTCAAAACAATCCTGTTGTGTAAAATGGTATATGATTTGTCTTTGAATCAAACCATTCATTTTCTCTCCTTTTTTCCTCTCTCCTCAAAGTAACAGTGAGAGAGATCTATGCTCTTAGGATTTGTAGAGGAAACCTGTTTAGACAAAACTAAGGATATCAGAAAATCTGAGCAACTTTTTGATCTAGTGTTGTCTGTTTTTATACATTTCAACACCGGGGTTGTCGAAGCCAATCAGATATAATCTCACCACTGATTCTAAAGTTTCTCTAATTCAGGGCTCTGACTTCTGCCCTACCAATAATGCCCTCCACTTAGTACCCCAGATCTTGTTTGCTGCCAGAGGACTTCAGACATGTTTTACAAGGGCTCCATACAAAATTTATATCCTTTTGGGTTGTAACACTTTTTTCTCCTCTCCCAATTGTTCGGTATTTACATATTGTTGTACTTGGATACTTAGCTTAGTTAGTTAGTATTTTAGCCTTTTTCAGTGGAATACTATTTTAGAATACTTATTGGAGTAGCAGTAGTTAGGACTTGAGATATTAGTACATAGACATGTATGATTAGAAATACAAAGCTGCCTTATAGCATGCTTTATGGAGTGTCTGTAGCCTGTCTGTTCTGCTGTGCTTTCTTACGTACGTAGACATTGTCATTTCATTACTGTAGTGTGTTTTGCAGAGTGTTACAGTATAGCTGTTCCAGTGTGACATTTTACTTCTGTAGTAAGACTTAATAGTTATCACTACTGTACAGTAACAGTGTGAGATAGCAAAGGGTTTTAAAAGTGTACTGAATTTGGGCACAAAATCCTTCCTCAAGACCTGCATTAATTGCATGTGTACTGTTTTGGTATTGCCCACCTCAGTACATCTTGCCAAGCCTGTGCTTCCTTCAGGTCTATTGTACTTCGGACTCTGAGAGAAGCTCATAGTCGAGGGCTGCCTTCTCTGCAGACAGGGTTATCCATAGCAACAGGATCTATTTCCTTCACTACTGCTTTGCCACCAAAGAAGCAAGCCAAAGGGAAAACAGAAAAAGAAAGGAGTGATTCAGAAAGAAGAGACCAGGATAAATCTGAAAAGATAGGAAATGGTTTCTGGACCACACAGTTTGCCGTTCTGGATCCAAAAACTCCTTGAAAGTCTGATCTAACAGTTTCTCTGGTCTGACCTTCTCCTCCTCGGCCCCATTTTTCTCTGTGAGCCCAAGGCTGCATTCACCAGTTTTACATGAACTGACCTTCAGTGGCTTCTGCCTGGATATATACAGGAGCTTGACCGAACAAGATGTCAGCAGGATGATGTGGAAGTTTCTCAGAATGCAAATCTAGCTTGGAGTTCTCTTGGTGCCGATTGCTACTTTGAACACTCTTGAGTATTGGTCCAATACTTGGAGTATTCAAAGTAGACGGCACTGAGAGAACTCCATCGACTTTGATGATATCCCTTTCTGTTCCGACTCTGATATGGTCGGAAGAAACTCAGAGACAAAGCATTGGTGCTGGAGTTCGAGGGGATGGCCAACAACAAACATGTTGGAGCACACTCTCCCCTTGAGGCCTCTGCATGCGATAGCCCAGATTTGAGTTAGATTCGGGGTTGAGGCCAGTTGGTACTGAGGTTTCACCGTCATCCTTGGATAGGAGGAGACCATTGAAAACTGATTGCAGTCTGCTTTTTGAGGTGGTCTTAGATGAAGCACCTTCTCATTAGGTATAGCTATCTCAACTCAGACTCCGACAGGACTCTGCTTCTTCCCTTTGCTGTGTCACTGACTGTCAATACACAGGCTTCTCAGATTACCTGCTATGTTACCTCCCAGTCTGATTCTGAACCTTCTGATCTCTCACCGGTGCAGATTCATAGAAAACAGACCTGCAAGTGAAAGTACACAGACTCCTCACCAGAGTCTTTCACTGATCACACTGATTTGGATGAAGGTGAAGGCTCCCCTAGATCCTACTCAGAAGATGTCTCCTTCAGTGAGATCAATGAAATGAAACAGAGAAGGGGATGGTCCACTGAAAACCCTTTACTGGACAAGTCTATGTTCTTGGAAGCTTTCGGTTCCATGTCAACCTCTTCCTGGGTAGTACTGCCCATTGACCCCTTATTGACCTCATGGCTCACCAGGCATGGAAGGACCCTGACAGGGAATTAATCCCTGAAATAAAACACAGGATATTGGCATCCTCAAAGGATGGAAAACACTGAAGGAAAGGTCCGCCAATGGATGCAGTGGTGGTAGCAGCAGTCACTAAAGAATTGATGGAAGAAAGTTACTCTGTCCATCCCCCAAAAAGGTATTTAGGCCTATGGACAGGTCTGAGAAATGGACATGTGCTTCAGCAACATTTGCTATCATAGCACAGAACTGTCTGGCTCACATCACATGATTTCATTGACTTGACCAAAGAGCTTTCGAAGTCTTGCTTGGATGATCTCACTGCAGATGTTCAGAAGACTGGAGTCCCAGCTTTCTACCATACAATCAATCTACATTGAACGTAACCATGTGATTACTTTCCAACACAGCTGATGGTACTGCTGGGGAAACGTGCACTGGCATCACCATGCACCATCACACTTGGATGTGCCTTTGTGATTTTGCAGAAAGCTTTAAGATGTCTTTCATTATTACACTGTGATGATATGACTCCCCGCCACTGGCCCCAGTAGTCAAGGAGCCTCAATCCTCACTACTGACAACAGTGGGGGATCTACACACTGGGAGGATGACAAGTACACACACAGTAAAGTGCAGTTTCCCTTAAGAGCACACAGACCACTGTCAGTCTTGGGTTGATGTCTCCCTATTTCTTCATATCCTCAATAAGACTCCACACTGGCACAGCTATAAAGTTAAGATCTCAGCTGAGTGGCCAAGCCAAGACCTCCATCACTGTGCTGTCCAACCAGTGCTTCGTGTCCTTCCCAAAGTAGCTGACACACACACTTTGAGGTTTGATTTATACACACACACACCTGGGAAAGGCTGGCACAGGTTTACTATCTATGCCCCCTTCTGCCCAGACTATAAGGTAGTTTTCACTACCACCAGACACTACTTATCAGCTACTTTAAGACCCTTAGCAAAGGGTGTCCAATCTTTCTGTGTAATGTTACTATTAATTCAAATGGTAGTTTGACCAAGAGCATGGCTGTTTGAGTGGCCTGCACAGTATCATCAAATAGATATGCAAGCATTCTAAGAGCTTAAATATCTGTAGACAGACCAGCCACAATTGAAAGGTTTAAATATATTTAATAAATAAAAGAACGAGAATGTACTCAGTAAACAATCATGGTTACTTCAGAGTTCAAATTCACAGGAAATATTTAAAACAACATTGCAGGACAGTTGCAAACAAAGAAAACATATAAGCTATAGTTCACTATATTCCTAACTGTATCTAAGAGAAATTACTGTACTCTAACTTACTTCCAGAACCAGCAAGATTGATGTGGGGAATGGGTTTTCCACCTGATGCTGTCAGGTCAAACACCAAATACAAACTGCACTACTACTCAGAGTTCTTACATTAATATCCCAAATGTTACTGCTGGGATACTTGCAGAATGACATCACCTCTTGTCATCTGACTATCCCAGGTAAAACCATTGATGCAGCTATAGCATTTATCTACGAAAACACATAAATCTTAGATCTTTTAGCAAATGGTGGAAGTCATAAAACAATTTACATTCCTTCACACTTAAAGAAAATACAAAAAACTTCTAGTTCTAGAATTTGTCTGCTACTCCACTATAACTGAAAGATAACTTCTCTTTTGTTTATGGCCCGAGCATAAAGTAAGTCCACCTCAACCATTCTTCTAAAGTTTGTCACCCCTGCTAAAATACATACATCTAAACAGTTACAGTAGTGTATAAAAATCTCTTCACTACATGTCTATACAATATGACACACAGTTCTAATACATTTGTAACACAGGCATATGAATCATGTTGCTATTCACAAATGACACACAACCACTTACAAAATTCCAGATAGCTGGGCTGTGACAGTATCTCCTTCTTTCACACTTCTATATAAATCATATTAATATTCACAAATGACATATTTACAAAATTCCAGATAGCTGGGCCAGCAGTAGCTCCTTTTGTTGCACTTCTACACCTCCCAGAAGACTCTAGCTAGTTTTTCAAGTAACCCTTGAGAACCATTGCTTGAGAGGGTTGGACCTATCTGAGAATACCTTACCCCATTCCCTGTCTTGAGATTCCAACTGCCTTTGCATTGCTGACCCCAATACAGTACTTCACTGTCCTATCATATGCCTGCAGTCCTAGGCTCTACCATAGTAATTTGGGATTTGGCTGGCTGGATCCCTGTAGCAATACATCCCCCTAAGACTCCTCATGCCTTGTACTGCAAATACTTTGCACCAGGGCCTTCCTGTCATGGTAAGGTTTCATCGTGTTAACATGGTACAGCTTGTGTCCCTGCCTAGCAGTTCTACCATGTAGTTAACATCACTGACCTTCCTTACCACTTTGAAGGGTCCCGCCCAAGCTCCTTGCAGATTGTTGTCTGACAGGAATGAGAACCATAACCTGCTGCCCTACAGCATACTCTCCAGATCGAGCATTCCTGTCATACCAGACCTTTTTCTGCTGTTAGGCTTCTGCCAGGTTCTTCTGGGCCAAGTCCATAAGCTCCCTGAGCCTTGTCCTGAGGTTTAGGACATATGCCATGACACTCCTTGGGGGACTCACACACCCTCCCATTCATCTCAAGTCAAATCTAGAGGTCCCCTCACCCTATGCCCATACAGCAACTCGCAGGGTTAAAAAAAAGTGGATTTCTGGGGCACCTCTCTGTAAGCAAACAGATGGGGCAAATATCTGTCCCACTCCCTCTTAAACTGGTCTGTAAATGCCTGTAGCATGGTCTAGAATGTAGAGTTTAACCTGCCAACCAGACTATTAGTCTGGGGGTGGTAGGGGGTGGTTTTTAGGTGCTTCACCCCACAGTGCCTCCACAGACAAGCCAGCAGGTCTGACATGAAATTGGCACCTCTGTTAGTATTTCTTTTGGGAAACTTACCCTGCT
Source organism: Protopterus annectens (assembly GCF_019279795.1). Classification (NCBI taxonomy): domain Eukaryota; kingdom Metazoa; phylum Chordata; order Ceratodontiformes; family Protopteridae; genus Protopterus; species Protopterus annectens. The sequence continues at coordinate 541,677,801 of NC_056749.1, forward strand.
GAAAATCTCTAACAAAGCATTTGCCACCTTTTCTGCCTCAGTGGAGGACAATGCTACTGCCTCAGGATATTTGGTAGCATAATCTACTACCACTAGGATAGTTTTTCCCTGTGGAACTTGGGGTACTAAGAGGCCCCATTATATGCATAGCTACCCTCTGAAATGGCTCCTCAATCACAGTCAAAGGCATCAAAGGAGCTTTCACCTTGTCTCATGCCTTGTCTACCTTTTGGCATTGTTCACAGGTGCTGCAGTACCCTATTACATCTCTGGAAATCCCAGGCCAATAAAGGTTTGGCCTAATATGTCTCTTGGTATGCTTTATGCCCATATGACCTGCAAAGGGAATATCTTGGGTTATGGCTAGAAGTGCTAGATGGTAGGCTCAGGACACTACCAACTGCTGTATTCTCTCACACAGTAACCCATGCAGATTTTCCCCTTTCCCTGAGAATCAGGTGCCTTACTAGCTACCTCTCTTGGGCCTTGTAATGTAGGGTCTTAGAGCTGAGCCTGTGTCCAGCTCTTTGTAACCCTTCCCAGCTCCCCTTCTACAGGAAGTCTGGTATCCTCTGACAGTGGTGCCTTACTGTCAGCCTGGGTACTACTACTCACCTCTGCCCTTGCCGTCACACAGTACCCACAAGCAGCTGTGGCTCACCTTCAGCCTCACTGCTACAGGGTAGCTCTGTCCCTGAAGTAACCACCATATCAGTCCTGGCTTCAAGTTGGCAGTCTGTCCGAGTCTCCACCAGGCTACCAGATCCACATGCTTGTCTCCAAGCCTGACTGTGTCTCACTGCATGCACACAAGGTACTGCATTATCAAAATCATTCCCTATCAAGACATCTGCAGGGATAGCCTCAAACACCTCTGCAACACCAAACAGTATGTGTTTCAACACAAATGATACCACCAAAGCCACAAAAAGTATTTTTGCCTCTAACACTCCTACTTGCTGTCTTCCTTTTCCACCCTCCCAGTCCAGGTGAATCCTTGCCAAAGGTATTTGGAATGAGGTCCCTCCTAAAGGTCTGACAGGAGTAGACTACTCAAGCAAGTAGTGCTCCTCTTTAACCATTGCAGGCTTCACAATGGTTAGGTCAGAGGCTGTCTCTCTTAGAAATGGCCTGTTTCCATTTACTAAAATAGGATATAACCTCTTCTGGTAGTTTGGTACCCTTCTCTCCAGAGAACTCATGGTGGGCATTCTGTCATTCCCACTTACTGGCTTTCCCACCTTGTGTTTCCCCCTTGCCTCTGTGGACCTCTATATGGTACATGGCCCCACTGGTTGCATTTAAAATGTTCAACCCTTGGTCCTGGATGTGTAACTGGACTAGTGGCTTCCCCTGCTACTGGTGGACTCTGTTGGGGCAGTTTAGGCTGCCCACCATGGGTTCCCTTAGACTCATGAGCAGCACTGGGTATCCCTTTCCTGTGCAGTGATGCCCTGCTTGCTAGGTATTGGTCTCCCTTCTTCCCCAACTCATCTGCAATATTCCATTGCCCATCTGCTAACCAGATTTTCATGTCCTGATGCAAAGTGCTAAGGGCTTGTTCCTTCACCAAAAGGTCTGCCAGTCCCTCAGAATTGGTGACCTGATGCCCACTTACCCACCTATGAAAATTAGTGCTTAGTTCAGCAATATATTTACACGCACTTTCATCTGCCTTGCATCTATGCTCACAAAACCTTTTCCTATAAAGCTTTGTGTGTTCTTAAACACACCAAAAGATGATTTTCAACCGTATTATAATCTAAGCAATCATTTTCAGACAATTTAGAAATAGCATTTACAGCTTTACCTGGAGTAAGGGGGTCAGGGACCATATCCAGAGCCCTTGGTCAACATTATACTGCTTTATATACCCCTTTAAACATATCAATAAAACTGTCAAAATTATAACCCACTGCAAATTGTGGAAGAAATTTACTGACCTTTGTGGCTTGTGGGGTCAGTTAGTCCCTTCCCCATTACCTCCATGACTCTGGTGAAGAGTCAGGTTCTCCTCCTAATGTTGCCTCCGCCTCTCATTTTCCTCAGCTTCCAGACATCATAGTTCATCATTTTCCTCAGCCTGCAAACATCTCCGTTTCTCTTCTGCTTCTATTTCCAAATGTTTGTCCTCCAGTTCAAGTCTCGCTAACTCCAGACAGATTTTTAATTTCCTCTGTGGAAAAGCTGAACTGTCCATTTTTTGAGGGTTATACATCTCCAAGGCCAATCTGGTTGTTCTGATTCCTGGTCTGTGCTGCAGCTGTGCGCAAGGTTGCAATAATTTCTGCTTTAGTCAGATTGGCATGCACCAGTCCTTTAGCCTGGCACATAGCCAACTGGCTGCTTGTCAGCTTGTCATACTCCTTCGCTGACATCCTTGCGTGCTCTCCCTGTCTAACTAGGCTAACAAAAATAAATAAATAAAATTGTGATATGAAACTCAATGTTCACTGTGTAGCGGATTGGGAGTACAAGCACCTTCCTTTAATGACCACTGTTTACGGGCTGCAGGAATTCAGTATCCACACCACTGAATCCTAATATGTGGATATCCCACCACTGCCAACCAATTAATGTGACACCCCACCACTGGCCCCAGTAGTCAAGGAGCCTCAATCCTCACCACTGGCAACAGTGGGAGACGTACACACTGGGATGATGACAAGTAAAGTGCAATTTCTGTTAAGAGCACACAGAGACCACAGTCAGTCTGGGGCTGGTTTCCCTCTCTTTCTCCAGATCCCCAGTAAGCCTCCCCACTGGCACAGCTACAGAGCTGAGAACTCAGCTGAGTGGCCAAGTTTCTCTGTACAACCAGTGCTTCGTGTCCCTGCCCCAGTAGCTGACACACACACACACACACACACACCTGGAAAGGCTGTCACAGGTTTACTAGCTATGCCCCCTTCTGCCCAGACTATAAGGTAGTTTTCACTGCCACCAGCCACTACTTATCAGCAACTTTAAGGCCCTTGGCAAAGTTTGTCTAATCCTGCTGTTAATCCAAATGGTAGTTTGACCAAGAGAAAGGCTATTAGGAGTGTCCTGCACAGTGTCACCAAATAGATATCCAAGTACCCTAAGAGCTTAAATATCTCTAGACAAACCAGCCGCAATTGAGAGGTTTAAATATATTTAATAAGTAATGCAAGAACATACTCTGTTAATCATCACAGTTACTTCAGAGTTCAAAATCACAGGAAATAATGAAAACAACTTTGCAGGACAATCTCAAAGAAAGAAAACAGCTATAGTTCATTATGTTCCTAATTGTATCCAAGAGAAATTACTGTACCCTAGTTAACTTACTTCCAGAGCCAGGCAAGACAAATGTGGTGAGTGGGTTTTCCAGCTGATGCTGTCAGTTCAAAGACAAAATACAAACTGCACTACTACTACTCTCAGTTCTTAAATATTACTGCTGGGATACTTGCAGAATGACATCACCTCTTGTCATCTGACTATCCCAGGCAAAACCATTGATGCACTTGTAGCATTTAGCATCTATCTGTGAAAACACATAGAACTTAGACCTTTTGGCAAATGGTGGAAGTTGTAAAAACAATTTTTATTCCTCCACACTTAAACAATACAAAAAAAATCTAGTTCTAGGCATTGTCTGCTACTGCACTGAAACTGAAAGATAACTCTTTGTTTATGGCCCAGCCATAAAATAAGTCAGCCTCAACCATTCTTCTGAAGTTTGTCTCCCCTATTAAAATACATACATGTAAACAGTTACAATAGTGTATATCATTTCTTCAGCACACGTCTATACAATTTGACATATTCCAGATAGCTGGGCTGGCAGTATTTCCTGTCATACTTCTATATAAATCATATTAATATTCACAAATGACATAATTTACAAAATTCCAGATAGGCTGGCAATATTTCCCTTTGTCACAGATGGCTCCACTCTGTCTTGACCAGAGGCAAAGGACAAATTAACCAGAAGTCAACAAGATGGTAAAACATTCTGTAGTAGGAATCTGTTTTCCAACCAACAAAGAACATTTTTTCTAGAAGTCAGAGAGGTGGAAAGAAGATGTAGCTCAGCAGAGCAGAGTTTTTATCGGGACTCTTCTGTGGCTAGACCTCCTTGTGGCAAAGGTGGAGGTAATTCTAACTGATGTCACCCTAGAGATAGAGGTAGAGGTGGACTTCACAATCGAGACTTCCATTTGTCTTTCACCAAAAACCCCTACCAGTGTTCCTGAAAGGTTGCCTGACTGCTGCACTGTGCAGGCAGTGGGGGAGGGGGGGTGCTTGTCTATGCCCCCATAAGCCTGGCAAAGCATAACAGATTTGTGTGTTAAACATAATTTCCAGAGGCTATTCAATTCACTTCTCTCTCCCACTAAAAAAAGAAAAAGGTTCCTGATGTTTCACCAGTTAGTGGGAAACCATAGCACCAGAAGTTTTCAAGCTGTTAGAAAAAAGTTATCAAACAGTCACCAGTAGATGCTCACAACACAGAAAACTGAGAACCAAAGTGGAAGCGGTACTATAAAGGCTGTCTTCCAAAATCAACACACCTCCAATAACTCCACCAAATGTTGCCAAGCTCAAAACACTGTCAATACACCGATGTTGTATAAAATACTTTTATTGACAAATCCACTAGAAAAATTCAATAGAAAACTAGAGTTGCTGAATGTTGTACAGAAACATAAAAAGGGATTTAGCGCTTTCGTCTACCACTGGAGACCTCATCAGAATCAATGCTTAAAGTGGTATAAAGTCCTTATATAATACCCATAATTCCATTGATTGAATAATTGTTAATTCCAATTAAGTATGGTAAAATCAATTAAACAGGTTTTCCTATTTAGTAGTATTCGTCTATGCATTGAACAACAACAATACCATGCACATATACAAGCATATACATTCTGCGGTAAAAATAAAAATGAAAACAAAAAGTAAAAATGCTATACACGTGTATAATCAGTGCAACTAAATAGTAATGTAAATATAAAATATTACACGTCTTGACATTTAAATGTGTTTACACACCAGTGTAAGTCAAGTACAATAAAATAAATTGAATGCATAGTTTAAGAATTTAAAAATTGTGTATGTTAAACAATTGTGTATATTAAACTGAATGGGGCTGGTATGCTACTAAAACATCCTAAGAATCCTTATGTTCGAAGTAATACTTCATCCTATCAATGTATAAATATATAAATGTATTGTATACTTCAATTGAAAATACTGTTCTTCCCACTTGTATTCATTTATCAACTCATATGCTTAGAAAAGTATGTTCCTAAATGTACAAATGGTATGCAGTAAGAATGTTGTGAAAACGTTTAACATTTTATTTATTTGTTTATATTACACTCTGTGTATGTTTTTATTTAAAAACTTGATGTACATATGTGTTACATAAATAAATTGTATATATTTGTATATTATTGTTAAAAAATCAATACAAATAGTATGAAGGTTAAAAGTTGTATAAATATCATAAATATCAAAAAATAATAAAAATATGTATAAATATATATTAATATTATAAATATTGTGAATTCCAATTAATACTGTTAAAAACACAGGAGAGTTGTTGAGTATTCTACTAAAATGTTATCTAAAAAATACACCCTTATTGTTATGGTAAATGTTATAATCATAATGAAAGGAAGAAAATGTTGAATTTTATATTAATATTGTTATTATTAAAATTATTATTAATGTCTCTTGGGGTCTTCAGCTAAAAGTTTGAGGGCAGGTGTAATGGAGACATGGTCATTCAACCCTTTACCAAAACAGGCATCCATCTTTAATTGCCAAATCATTTCCCTATATTCTAATCTTGTCTCCCAATCACCACCCCTTTCCTGTTGTTCCACTTCTTCCAACACCCAAAATTTAAAATCAGCTTGTTGGCATGTTATTGAATGTCTGTACAGTGCATTGTTCACATCCTTTTTGTTGATGTCTCTCATATGTTCTTATATTCTCCTCCTTAAATGTCTGTTTTACCTACATAAAATGCCCAACAGAATTTACAAAATGCTAAATAAATCACCCCTTTAGTATAGCAACTACTGTATCTCTTAGATTTTAGGGACATCCCTAAACTCAGGATCCACACACTTTTCGTATCTGCAATGAATGAACACTGGGAACATCTCCCACAACCTAAATGTACCACTTCTATTGGATACAGTTTCACATAACTGTATATTTTTCTTTTTCTCAAAAATATTCTTTAAATTTTGGTTCCTTCTATAACTATAGGTAAGTCGATCTTGAAAAACTGTCACTCTGGTGGGTATAGTTTTAAAAAACCTCCCATGTGTCATCAATACATTTTTTTTAGCCATTTTATACCCTTAAAATATGTTAAAGTTAAAAATGGTCCAGTAGCTGGCTTGTTCGAATTACTCTTATTCTGGCCAACCCCTATGGTATTATTCAGATCTTCCCTATATAGTAGAGGTCTATAATATGTTTCTCTTTTTTCAATTACATATTGTTTCACCTTCATGATGAGATCCACTGGGTATCCCCTCTGCTGAAACATTTTTTGTAGGTTGTCCATCTCTAAAAGAAAATCATCTCTTTCTGATATCATCCTTGCAATTCTTATCATTTGGCCCTTAACAATGTTCTTTTTTAATAATTCAGGGTGATCACTATCAAAATGTAAGTAGGTGTTAGAGTGGTACTTTTTCCTGTAAATCATTGATTTATACTTACTAGTCACATAATTCTTTTGCAACTTGATGTCCAAAAAGTTGATTTCGTGTTTATTAATGTCATGTGTGAACTTTAAAAAAATAGTAGTGTTGTTAATATACAATATAAAGTCTTCTATAAGTGTTTCAGGTCCATTCCATACAATAAAAATATCGTCTAAAAATCGGTAATAGCTATTCACATATTTAAAAAATGTACTTCCGAACAAATACTGCTTCTCCCAATGTAACATGACAATGTTTGCATATAATGGGGCACATGCCGAACCCATAGTGACTCCTTGTTTTTGGTGGTACACTTCACCTTGAAAGAATATGTAGTTATTTTTTAACACCAAGTCCACACTTTCCAACATCAATCTAAATTCATCATTTGTCACTAAGTTCATCTCCAATACTATTTCTTCGAACCATTCCATACCAACACATGTGGTATGACTGAAAACAAGTCCTTTACGTCTACCGTTATGAATATACTCTCCTGGTTGTATGGATCATTACCCAGTTTTTGTAAAAAATCCCACGAATCAACCAATATATGTGTATATTTGGTATAAAAGTTCTTTAATTTTGTATCAACATATATGGCAAAGGGTTGAGTCTTAGATCCCTGTGATGACACTATGGGCCTCATAGGGGGATCAACCACATTCTTGTGAGTCTTAGGAATACCAAATAGGGCCGGTATTATTGGTTTGTCCACTTTCAAAAAATTGTATAACTGGCTATCAATAAGACCTTGCAATAAGTTGTCCTCCAATATATAATCAATTTTCCTATAAGCAATATTTATTTCATTTCTAGAAACCAATGTGTATGTACTGTCATCATTTAGGATCTCTAACATCCTATTCGTGTAGTCCCACTGGTCCATAATAACCCCCCCCCCTTGTCTGGTTTCATCACACGAATCCTGCTATTTTCTCCTAATTTGTATAAGAGACTACATTCTTCCTTGGTTAAATTACTACCATATACTTGTTTGTTTTGTTTGTATTCACATCTGACTTTTTTAATAAGTGTAGTCTCAAAGTGTAGTATATCCTGGTGAAGTGGGGGGGGGGGGGTTGTAGATACTACTCCTCTGTAATTTATTGTCCATGCTATAACTCCTGTTTGAAAATATGCTTAAAATTCAACTTCCTAGTAAAGGTTTTTATATCAAGAATGATATTTTCTATTCCTGGTTTTTTTACTGGCACAAAAGTAAATCCTTTAATAAATAATTTGAAGTAAACTTCATTAATATTAACATCTGAATAGTTAAAAATATTAAACCCTTCAAATGAATAAATTATAGATCAAAGATTGTCATCATGGCATGATTCCATACTAATATTCAAGCCTATATTACCATCAACTGTTATCTGTAGGCTCTCCTTGTGTACCCTTGTTGGTTCTCTACTATCTGTGCATATGAGTTATCAAGCCAGTCCCCCAAGACCAATTAGAGTCAAGAGTCTATTTGAGATTATTTTTAGCACCCAAGAAGACAGGTGACCCCAGGTCCATTGTGGATCTGAGTTATCTAAACCAGTTCATAAAGCAGACACAATTCAGTCCATTTTGCTTCTGAGGAAGGATGCATACCATCCTGTAAAGATACACTCAAGGAAATTCCTGCATTTCCAGCTGGCAGCCAAACATTATCAATTCAGAGCCTTGTCTTTTGGTCTCACCACAGCCCCCAGGGTGTTCACCAAGGTAATGGCCGTGATTGCAGCACATCTATGCTTGCAAGGGATCCATGTTTTTCCATATCTCGACAATTGGCTCCTAACTGCTACTTCCCAGGATTTGCTGATTTGTCACCTGGACCTTTTGCTCCAGTTAATGAAAAATTTAGGAATTGCTATCAATCTGACCAAGAGACAACTAATTCTAACACAACAGTTAGAGTTTAGCAGATGCTACCTAGACTCAACAATACAGATTGCCAATCCTCCCCCACATCAGAGTACTTTTTCTACATCTCACAGCTACACAGGTACTTCATCACCCTTCTTCCCCAGCAAGATTGATTCTATGGCTCTTAGGTCTGATGTCATCTACAATTTTGATGGTCTGGCTAGCCAAAGTCTATATGAGAGTCCTCCAGTGGACCATAGCAGTACAATGATCTCAACATTCATCCACTGCATGTGAGGATTCCCATTACTGAGGTCTGCAGAGGTCACACCTCTTGGTGGATAAAATCACCTTCAGTAATGAAAGAATGCTCATTTCATATGGATCCACCTTTAACGGTAGTAACCATGGATGCCTTCTTTCTAGGATGGGGGCATTTCAAATTGAGGACAATCTAAAAGTATCTGGTCACCCCAAAAGGCCAATCTTCACATCAGTATCTTGGAGATGAAGACCGTCCTACTAGCACTGCAGGCATTCCAGGATGTTCTCCTCAAGGGTGTGATTTCCATACATACATACATACATACAGACAGACAGACAATATGGCAGTAGTTTGGTACATCAGCAAATGGGGGAGGAACCCATTCCTATCCTATGGGTGATGTCCTCACACTGTTTTCTGAAAGCAATGCATATACCAGGGATGTCAAGTGTAGTCACAGGCAAACTGAGGAACCCATTCCTATCCTATGGGTGATGTCCTCACACTGTTTTCTGAAAGCAATGCATATACCAGGGATGTCAAGTGTAGTCACAGGCAAACTGAGCAGACCTATCTTAATGCAACATAAGTGTGTCTAAATCTAACAGCAACAACTTTGGCTTTTTGTCCCTGGGGACAACCTTGCTGCAAACTCTTTGCATCCCACCTAAACTATTACAACAGTCACCTTGCCCTGATTTCTGTGTAGGTACAGTCACCAAGGGATACTGTGGTCCACAGTTCTCCCCAGATTGCATTTATTAATTTCCCGCATTGCCACTAATGAAGAAATTCATCCAAAAAGCAAGATGTGCAAGGCCAGAGTGATTCCCATTGTTCCTTTCTGGCCCCCAAAAGACATGGTTTCCTTTTATGTGTCCTCTTCTATCACATCTCCCATGGATGTTGGATCAGTATACAAACCTGTTGACTAATTCATTTGAACTGCCTCTTCTGGACCAGAAATCCATGAAATTAACTGCTTGACCCCTCCAGTTCTCACTTTAGCCAGAGATGCCAGGCTCCTAGCATCATTTCAGATCACATCGGCCTCTGAAAAACAATCCACAAAAAAATGTTCATTATAGCAAATGGAAGAAATCTTCCATTTGGCATGTATCAAAAATATTCGTACTCTTTTTTTTTTTTTTTTTTTTTTTAACTCTTATCCCTTCCATATTTGAGTTACTTTCTGAACTTTTCCATAGTGTCCCTGGATGATCTATTCTACTGTTGTGGTATTCTTAACATGAGGGATTCCCTGCCAAGGGTGGTATGACATAAGGCCAGTATACCAAAGCTTTTAACTACCTTGATATGCCATATGTAGCACATGTACAACTCTCATATGTAGGGCATAAAAGTGACATACGGAAATAGGATCCTCAGAACTGCTCTGCTTCCAGTCTGAACCCCATCTTCGATTGTCTGTAGGCCCAAATTGTTTGGTGTATCAAGCCATTCAGATAAGTGCCCCATTGGAGTTTTCTCTTTATTTCTGCTGCTTTTTGTTATGGGGTTTTTACATGTCATCCAGAAAAGGGATATGCCACTGTGTATGACAGATACCACATAAGGACAGTCATGAGCAGTGCTTATTTTGCTTGGGGCCTACTCACAGTCATAAAGCCTGCAGTATTTGTCAGGCCTTTGTGCCTAAGACTTTTCAAATTCATCTTTCCTTCCATCCTTGCAGTGTACTTGGAAAACCAGCATCTCAAACATTTAGCGAAAGACACTATGGAGGGAGCTTTTAGGCCTGATGTGGAGTCTTCATTGAAGGGAAAGGCCAAAAGACCTAGGTTGGACTCTTCTGCTGCACCTTCTACATCAGACATCTGTCTTGAAACTGGTAAAAGCCCAGTGGTTAATCCAGTTCTGGGGTCAGATTTCTTGGCTGGGACCATTTCAGAGGTCGCCATGGATCCGGCAAACAGGCACATCCTCTGAGGCATTGCATATGCTCGTTTTGGATGGTCAGGGGGAGCCAAGACTGATTATCACAGAAGGGCCTGGGGGGGGGGTGCCTCATATTTTGGTGAGGGAGGAAGGTCTGACTATAGTGAGTGTAGGCCAACATCTTGCCCTTCCATGTGTCATAAGGCAGACATCCAATTAAAAAAGAAGCAAAAAAGCAAAGCATATTTCTTCTCCCAGGGACCCTCAAAGTGAATGGCAAATTTTACCCAGGGCTTATTTAACACCCTTATGGCTCAGAAGCCTCCTTCAAGTGACACTTTTCCTTCTCCTCTTTGGACATCTTCCCCTCACAAGAGAGTTAAGGATCAGGATTCTTCTGATGGAGGTTTCTTTGGATGAGGAATTCTTGGCTTATTCCACCCAGATTACATTCCCCTCTAGAGTATGCTTCTCCTGAAGAGGAATCTGCCAGTCCAGAATCTCCTGTTGAGAAGATTACATTTGGAGATACCATTGCTAAGATGAGAGAGTTCAAGTGGGATTGTTCTCAAGTTTCAGATGTGCAAAAGCAGTTTTATGAGCTCCTACAACTGGAGTCTCCCTTACCATCTGCTGTTCCACCAGTTTTGCCTGCTTTACTGGATGCTTTCTCTTCAGCATCTCAGGCTCTGGATTCACAGCCCCCTACTCCTAAGAAGCCTGCCTGATGATTGCAAATGTCTTTGCAAGTGTTCATCTGCTGACTATTCGGTAGTTTCTGTTGCTTCATATAAGCCTTCCAAGTTGCTGCCCTCCACTTAACTTCTTCCTCCTGATAAAAACAGGATTATGGAATAATTGGGAAAGAAGGTCAATACTTCTGCCACTCTGGCCTTTCATGTTGTTAATTACCAAACTCATATGACAAGATGTTTTGGCTTCTCCTTTCTCAGGCTACTGAAGTTATCTCTGATCTTCCAGATTCTGAGGGCAAAACATCAGCCATGTTTTGTTAGGGCTTCCTCTCCGGTAGCTTGCCAGTCTGTTAAGTGCAGCTATGATGCAGCAGAAGTTTCACCTGGAGCTGCTGCTCCAGGATGTGTATTGAGGAGATATTCCTGGTTAAGGCTTCAACCTCTGCCAGATGACATAAAAGCTAAGTTAATGGATGCTCCTCTCAATAACAATGGTTTCTTTGGTACTGCTGCTGCTGATTTAAGGCCTAGCAGGATAGGTAAGAAGTTACGGGACTTGAAACATCATTTTTTTTTTTAAACCTGTGCCTATTTTCCAAAGGCACTATCCTTCCAAGCTAGCGTTTGTTCTAAGATGGGCCCACTGTCGTCCTAAAAGTAAAAAAAAAAAAGTGGAAGGAGGGTTCCTCTAGTTAAACCTGCTCAGAAGCAGCCCTTTCTTGACAAGCCAAGCAGGATCTTACTGTTACTGTCCTCCCAGCCTCATTCCTCTTTTGCTTTGTCTTTCTCTTCTAGTTTGGTCAAGCATAACCCAAGACACATGGGTTCTTTCCATAATTCAACAAGGATATTTCATGGTTTGAAAATCCCTTCATTCATGAGCATTCCTCAGCCACCTCAGGAACAGTTACATTAATTCCCAGAGGTGCTTCAAGAACTGTTACATAAGGGAGCTGCTCAAAAGGTTCCACAGGCCCAAAGGGGAAAAGGGTTTTATTCCAGAATGTTTCGGGTGCCCAAAAAGGAGGTTCCTTGGAGACCCATTCTGGATCTTTCACACCCAAATATTTTTCTGAAGGTTCCTTCCTTTCACATGTTATCTCTTCAGGCTTTTATGGCTTCTCTGGATATCAAGGATGCCTACTTCACATACCTCTTTATCCCCCTTTCAGAAAATGTTTACATTTCTCTGTTGCTTTGTGGCATTTTCAGTTCTCTGCTTTGCCCTTTGGCCTCTCTGCTGCCCCAAGGGTATTCACCAAATGCCTAGCTTCTGTGATTGCTTTTTGCAGGCTTCAATGTATCCAAGAATTCCCTTACTTGGACAGTCTCCTATTTCAGGCATCCTCTCCAGAGAACTTCCTGCAAAGTCTTCACTTTGCCATTACTCTCTTGCAAAATCTGGGGTTCACAATAAATATCAAAGTCTTCTCTAGCACCTTCTCAAGATCATGTTTTCCTGGGGGTGGTGCCTATGTTGGCATCGCTGCCTCCGCCAAAGGCTTTGACTCTCGTTTCCTTATTCCAAAATCTTATTCGTCTGACCTTTTCACAGCCAGAGAGTTTTTGGGACTTCTGGGATTTATGGCATCCACCATCCTTATGTTACCTTTAGGCAAATTTCACAGGAGGAAATTTCAGTGGTTCCTGAAATCATTCTGGCAACAACATGCACATCCCATAGAATTTACAGTTCCTCCTCTTCCCTATTTAAAGAGGGAACAACTTTGGTGGATTCAGCAGTTGTCTTTGAACCCACGCCTTGCCTTTCCTTCCCTCCCCCTCTTCCATCACAAGAACTGTTCAGACGTAGGTTGAGGAGCAGCCTTTGGCACTCTGAAAGTATGGGGGGGGGGGTCAGGTCTCCTCTTCAGCAAAAGGAGCACATCAGTATCAGAGATGAGAGCACTTCTGCTGGCCCTTTAAGCTTTCCATCCTCTTCTCTCCGCAGGGCCTCTCAAAGTGTTTACAGACAACAACACAGTCCTACAATATGTAAACAAACACAGGAACAAAATCTTACCTTCTTTGCAGGCTAACTCTCATGGTTTGGGAACTTGTGGAACAGTATCATGCAACTTTTCAGGCAGTTTATATTTCCCTCAGGTCAAAACTGTATAAAAGACATAATGTGCAGGTCCTTGACTCAATCCCATGAATGAATGCTTCACAGGGATGTGTTTCTGGACACACTGTCCACAAATGGGATACTCTTCAAAGAGATCTATTTGCCTCCCCTCTGAACAGACAATTTCCTCAATTTTGTCCCAGATCCACTGGTTTGGAAGGTGGACACCCTCTCATTTTCTTGGAAGGGGATATTTCTATATGCATTTCCCCCCTAACTCTCATTCCAAAAGTTCTGTTCAAGATTCAACAGGACAAACCCAGAATCTTGTTGGTGACTCCCTTTTAGCCAAGACATCGGTTTCCTTCTCTTCTGCATTTAGCTAAGGGCAATCATCACAGGTTACCTCACAGACTGGACATAATCACAGAAGACAAAGGATCTCTAATCCATCCCCACCTATCCACTTTTTATCTGACTTTGTGGGTGATTGAATTCTGATTCCTTATAGATACCTCTTCTCTGAGGATTGATTAGGTGTCTACAGGAGGCCAGAAAACCCAATGCTAGGATCCAAATGGAAGAGGTTTTCTGTGTGGTGTCTCTTATGTAACCTGGAACTACACTCTGTGTATGTTCCTGTGGTTCTTATTTATGTGAATTTCTCAATGCTGAGTTGGCTTATTCCTTCCTCTGTTAAGTCCCACGTATCAGCTATCTCTGCTTGTCTACCTTTATCTCCTTGGTTTGAGGCAAAACAATTTCTTAAATGCATCCTTCACATTAGACCTTCCAGGAAGCCTGTTCCTCTTACCTGTGATCTTAATTTTGTTTTGGAGAAACTGACTGGCTCCATTTTGAGCTTGCGGCTTCAGCTTCCTTTCAGCACTGTTCTTGAAAGACTGTTCTGTTGTTAGCCCTTACTTCAGTCATATGAGTGTCTCAGCTTCAAGCCCTTATGGCTTCTCCTCCTTTTTTTGGTTTTAAATAAGGACAATGATCTCTTTGCATACTAATCCTTTTTTTATTCCCAAAGTGGTGAATGAGTTGTTACTTAATCTATTCATTTGCTCACCTTTTTCCCTGCTCCACAATCTGCCAGTAAGAAGGTACTACACACCTTGGATATGCATAGACAACTTGGATTTTATTTGAATTAAGGCTATCAGGAAAATTGATCAGCTTTTTGTTTCCTTTCATCCCAGGTCTTTTGGATTGGCTGTTTTCAAGCAGACAGTTTCTTCTTGTATTGCTAAAGCTATTATTTTTATCATGGTAAGATGTATCCTTTTTCTGTTAAGGCTTATTCTACTAGGGCTGTGGCTTCTTCTGGTGCTTTTTTCAAGGGGTTTGGACACTAACTCTGTTCTTGAGGCAGATACCTAGACTTCTATGCATACTTTTACCAAACACTACAAGCTGGATGGAATATCCAGAGGTACAGCTGGTTTTGCTAGGGCCATTCTTCATGGCTTTATAGAAAGCTCTACTGGTCCTTCCTCCTCCCAAGTTTCTTTCTGAGCTTTGGCACTCTCCTTCATGTTAAGAATACTGCAACAGCAGAATAGGAGGACATAGTGTAGTTGTGTAAAATCTTACCATAGCAATAGATGTCCTTCTCTAAACTGTGGCAGTATTCAATCCCTCCCTCTTACCCCCTGGTTCTTTTTCTGTTCTGGATGTATTGTTTACCTCCTTTTCCTTGGACTAGCATTCCTACTAGGGCATTCAGTTCTGAGGATGGTATGTCGGGACATCGCTTTTATGCTCTAAGTAAGCAAGAAGCATACTTGCAATGTATGGCATGCCTTAAGGTAGTTAAAGGGTTTGGTATACTGGCTGGACATCGGGACACCCTTGGTAAGTATCCCTCATGTTGAGTACTACAGCAGTGAAGAGAAGGGCATCTCGTTATGGTAAGATTTTGCACAACTATACTTTATTCTGCTATCAAAGTGCAAATGGCAGCAATCTCAGATTTCCACATAGGACAGAATGACACTTCTTTTGCTTCCGTAAAAGTCTCTCAAATCTTTCTGAAAGGAATGGGAACTGTTAACCTATGACCACCTATTAGGGATCCAGTACTTCCCTGGGATATTACTATCATGCTTGAAATGTTAACTCAACCTCCATTTGAACCTGCAGCATAAGTGGATTTGAAGTTCCTCTCTTGGAGATGATCTTTCTATTGGCTGTTACGTCAACCAGACAGATTTCAGAATTTCAGGCCCTTACCTGCAACCATCCTCCATTCTGGTGTTCCATAAAGATAAAATTTCCTTGAGGACTAACACCATCATTGCTTCTTAAGCTGGCATTTGACACAAACTTAAATCAGTCAGTAAATCTGCCAGTCTTTTTCTCCCAGATTCTCAAAAAAAGGTGAATACATTTTATGGTCTCATCACCAACTCGGGTTCTATCTTCATAGGACCAGACAATTCAGAAAGTATGATAAATTGTTTGTTGCTTTCTCAAGACCAAAATTAGGCAAGCATTTGCTAAGGTTATCCTTTCCATACAGTTATCATACTGCCTTCACTTAGTCTGTAATAGAAAGGGCTTGTCCCTGCAATCTAAATCTAAAGCTCACTCCATAAGGGCAATAGCCATGTCAGCAGCCTTTACAAGTATACTGTCTATTGATATTTGTGCTGCAGAAATTTGTTCAACAGTTCACACACTTTTGTAACTCATTAAAAACTGGATGTGGAGTCCAGAGCATGTTGTTTGTTGGTTTCACCATTCCCAGGAATGTCCTCCTTTTATATCACCCAGGTAAACCACTTGGGAATCTCTCCCATGTATTGAATCGGATGAAAGTAGACAACATTGGGTACAAAAGTTATTCACTTACCATAAAGATAGATCCATGTTGTCTGATTTTTGTCCAGTTCATCAACCTCCCTCCCTCCCTCCTGTCCCCTTCCAAATTGACAGATGGGCTTCTGGAGGCTGGTTAGCTTTTACTTACACCTAGTGTGTGAGCAGTCCAAACAGATTGCCTTCCAGTCCTACATTTTACCTGTCTGCTAGCATTTAACCTCGAATGTAATATCATTGCTATAGATTATTTTTTAGTCATGCAAACTCGATATGAGGTACTAAGATGGGATGGAAATAGTTATGGGTAGGGTAGTAGTCGGCGCCCTGGATCTGAGAAGCTTCAAAATTGGTGCTGAGGTCGGATCTGATCGGATTTGACAACCATGTGTTGAACTGGACAAAAATCTGACAACATGGATCTATCATTATGATAAATACATAACTTTTGTTTTATTTTCAAGCCAGGAAATAGTTTGGCTGTTTCTAAGCAAAACATCTCTTGGATTTCAAAGGCTATTTCTTGTTGATGTTCTTTTCTGTCAAGTACATTCCTACTTTTGTTTGTGCTCATTCTACTAGGGCTTTGCCTCTCCTGGGGCTTTTATTAAGGGTCTTGATGCTACATCAATTTTGGAAGCTGC
Source organism: Protopterus annectens (assembly GCF_019279795.1). Classification (NCBI taxonomy): domain Eukaryota; kingdom Metazoa; phylum Chordata; order Ceratodontiformes; family Protopteridae; genus Protopterus; species Protopterus annectens. The sequence goes on from NC_056749.1 coordinate 541,694,759, forward strand.
AAAGTTGGATTTTGTTTCTAGGGTTTGAGAAGATTTGCCAGATCCATCCTCTGTGGGTTTTTGAAGGGTTCCTTTGCTGCTTCCTCCTCCTCCTCTCACCATTTCTAGTAGCTTTAGTACTCATGTTTGTAAAGGATACTGGAAGGCTGTAGTAAAGTTGTTTAAGAGCTTAACAGTAGATGTTCTTTTGTCAGTTACAGTATTCCATCCCTCCCCCCTGTTGTTTTTTATTTTCTCTTCTCTCTGGCTGATGGGTTTTTCTTTTGTCATCATTTCTGGATGCGCATGTAATATCTTTCCTCTTACTCTTGGTTGCACTGTTTCTTCTGTGGCAGCAATAGTGGCCCTAGGTCAACTGGTGCCCTAGGCAAAAGGGCTCCACGGCGCCCCCCAACTCATTACCTGGTGCCCCCATCCTGATCTACCTACACCAAATAAATACTGGAAAAGTGCCCCTGCTAGACTGGCGCCCTAGGCGACCGACTAGTTGGCCTATGCCTAAGGCCGGCCATGTGTGGCAGTTCATATCTGGGGATTTGGCGCTTGTACATTACTTATGTACCTTAATCCTCAGAAGTAGATACATCTGATATACGGTGCTTAGAAGGACCCAAGGCTTTGGTATGCTGGCTGCACGTATAGCTATCCTCTGCAAGATATCCCTTTTTTAAGGAATACTGCAACAATGAAAAGTAGGATGTCTACCGTTATGGTAAGTTTTTACACAACTCTACATTACTGTAAACTGACATGACAGACTGTGGCTAACCTGGTGATTTAATTAAAACACTGCTTATGTACCATCTGCATATTAATTATTGGCAACTGTGAAGTATTTGTGCTGCTTTATTTTGGGCAAGATTACATTTCTCTGACTTTTTGTAAGCATTGTTTAGGCTTTCTTCTCTGTTTAAAGTGAAAGTAACTTCAAGCAATTTTGTGTAATCTGTCACTCTCCAGGCTAGTGATGTATGCATAAATTAAGCAGGCTTAAACCTTATGAAATATAAAAGCAACACATTTCTCTGGCCCTTTCTGGCTACTGGAAACCACTGAACTTTCACCTTGGTATCTATTCTGCCTGCCAATGAACTTCTTATAAGCATGAGTTCTTCCCAATGACATCTCCAAACAGCTTGAGTCTTTAGAGGAGAAAGTTTTATCTTGTAGTTCAGATAAGTAACACGTGTGTGTGTGTGCGCGTGTGTGCGTGTGTGTGTGTGCGCGTGTGTGTGTGTGTGTGTGTGTGCGTGTGCATGTGTGTGTGCGTGCGTGTGTTTTTTTTAATATACTGTCTGTTAAACTATTTATCACTTACCTTCATTCTTAATTTGATCTACCCTATCAGTCTTTCCTCATAACCTCTCTGACCCTAATCATTGTTAATTTGTACTCTGCTACATCCTTCCCTTCCAGTCAGATTAGCAACCTTTGGTCTACTCAGGGTTCAGTGTTGCTTATTTATTTAGGATTGTTTTCAGCTGTTAGCTTGCATCATTTTTTCCTGGTCAGATTAACAGCCACTTGTTTGGCTGCATACATCTTTTGTTGACTTTTTTTTTTTTTTTTACATCGCATCCTATTAATCATGGATAAAGATCCCAAGCAGGATTTAAAAAGTGTAAGAAGTGCCTGTATAAGACCCTCCCTCCCCAATACCCTCATGACCTTTGTGCGTCATGTGCCTGTGGATGGCACATCTGGACAGTGACTTACATTTGTAAATTTTAGTTCTCATGCACACTCAGGAGCTGCAAGCTGGTGTTAAAAGGGCTGCTTTGCTGAGGAGTGGAGATCTCTTTCCCCCATTCCACACTCCAAGACAAAAAAAAGAAAAGAAAAAAGAGGAGCAGAATAGTTTGATCTCCTTGCTTTGGAGAAGCTGACTACACTTAAAGTTCCTAGGGTTCCTTTCTCTTCTGCCAGACCAGGACTTTCCACTACTGCTGTAACAACCAGGTCTTCTTCCCCTCCCGACAGGAGTCATCACCAATGAGGAGGACCAGCAATTGTGAACTCTCCAGATTTATGTTGTCAAGGCCCACTTCTGTTTCTTCATTATATTCCCCAATCTCCCTTGGAAGCCCTACACCATTAGACTGGGAGCAAACAATGACAGACGTTTTGAAAGTCCATCTACAGTAGGGTGTCATCTCAGCCCTGACAGTAATTATTGTGAGCCAAGAAGTTCTGTCTTATGCCTTCCAGTTATTCCTCGTTCAGGCCTTGTCTCCACAGCAGCACTGATGGAATATAATCACCGACACCCTTCTTCCTGTGGTGTGGACTGATATTTCATTTGTCAATGCCATCAGTGCTAGTTACTTTCTGTATCAATTTTCTAGATGCCAGGGATTACCAGGTCCCAGGAATTTGGCACTGGCCTCATATTAGCACTGACCACTGGTGTGCTGTGCCAACTCTAGTTTGTGTGGTTTGTTAACTCTAGTCTGTGGTATTACTGTGGATTTGATGGCAGAGAGGAGAGATTATTCTGGCTGTTGGTAAGGACATGTACGGAGTCCATTAGTTCTGCCCCATAACACCACTGATGCTTTCATCTGGTCATTGCTGTTGTTCTTGCTGGACAGGAGAAACGTGGAAGTCTAGACTGTTGATATCCGGGGTGCATTTTTTCTAGGATAATTCTGATAACCCTTCTCCTAATGCCCCCAGGAAGAGACCGTGTAAGAGGAAATACTTTGTTTCCCACCTCACTAGAGGAAGAGATTTTACAGGAGGCCTATAAGTTCTCTCCCCCAGAGGCTTTGGTAGTGCCTCTGCCAGACAGGCTAATAGACATGGTTTGCTGTAAGGCGTGGAAAAGAAATCTGGGTGAACCAATTCTCTGAAAGCCAGATAGAGTGCTGTGGAACCATAAAGACAGAGTGCACTGGAACAAGGGGCCTCTTGAAGATTCCATAGCATTAATTGCAGCCACTAAGAAAGATGTCCCAAAGGATGGCCAGGCTATTTGTCACCCTATCAGACAGCCTAAGATGATGATGGATAGTCTAGAAAAACAGGTGTATGCATCTAATACTTTTTCGATCAGAGCCCTGAACTACATGGCACACATGGTTAGTTTCAGAGGAATTTGACTGATAAAATAAAAGAGACACTGAAACAGTTGCCTGTTGGTGACTGGAGAGGACAACTGGTGACCCATATGGCAGTGATTAGTTCCATTTTCTTGCTGACAATGCATATGATTAATAATGCTACAGATGCGGCAGTTAGAGAGGACAGCTCAGGCTTATTTATGAGAAGACCAGCCTGGTTGCACCTCACTGACCTCACATACCACTTTAAGGGGGCATTTGCCATGCCTCCTTTGATGACACCACCTTGTTTGGGCAACAAGCTAAGGACCTGTTGCAGTGTGAACAAGAGCGCAAAATGTTCACAGTCCTTGGGGTAGTGTCTGCAGCTCCTCAAAGAGAAATGAAAAAGGAGCTAAGAACTTCATACAAGTCCCAGCAGAGTCAACAGGCAACACAGACATTCCCATGGTAAGGGGGAGTGTCTGGTCTGAACTCCCCCTCAGAAACAGAGGTGGGCCCCAAACATCAGAGTTCGAAAGGATCCTTTTGAGAATTTTGTCTATTTGGAATCCTGAAGGGCTACCCCACTCTGGAAGCAAACAGGGGAGCTTATCTTTTCCATACACCTTCTGGTGTGGTTGGTCATTACATCAGACCAAGTGAGTAAAGGAAATTATATCCAGAGGCTACTTTACTCCTTTCTTGGAAATGCCTACAAACACACCCTCTCCCCCTCCAACAGTTCCACCCCACCAGAAGTGAGCAGAGTCGAAGGGGGTCACAAATCTCATCCAGAATGAACCATCAGATGAAAGAGGATCCGTATTGTAGTCCAGGTTCTTAGAGCCCAAGAAGACCAAGGATCTCAGGCCCATTCTCTGCTAGTTGATTGATCTATTTTGTGAAGGAGTCCTTCCAGGTGGTCTTTGTGCAGTCCATCCTATAATGTCTTCAGGCAGGGGATTGGTTATGCTCTTTGGATCTACAAGATGTATATCTATACATAAATATAGCAATAGCAATGAGGGAATTCCTCTGCTTCCAGCTAACAGCCAATCTTTATCAGTTTCAAGTCTCAGACTCACCGCATTTCCACCCCCCCCCCCCGGTGTTGAACAAATGTATAGCTCCTGTTGCAGCTCACATGCGACTTCTCAGAGTATGATTTTTTTTTTCTGTACCTAGACAATTGGCTCCTAGCAGCTTCTGTAATGGAGAAGCTACTTTCTAACAAGGCAGTGCTTGACCCAAGTCTGTCCTTGGGAATCATGGTCAATGTGGCCAAATCCCAACTGGAACCATTTCAAAATCTAGTCCTTATAGGATCCCAGCTGGACGTTGAACCAAAAAGTAAAACTGCCCTCCAGAAATGATTTCTTCCCTAATCTGTTAAGTTTCAAATCTGATAAATCCCTTGGTTATTACTGTACTGTAGGTTCTAGGACTCATGGTCTTTTCGGTTCAGATGGTTCCTTGTGTATGACTGAGCATTTAAATTTTACAGTGAAAAATTCAAAATCAGTGTTGCCAGGTTTTGCAAATTATGACACACAAGATAAAACTGCCAAAGGCCTGCATCAAGAGTGCTTTGCTGGATAGACCCACACAATTTTTCCTCAGGTACTGCATTTGTACTACCACATCTGGATGCCACTGTGACCATGGACACTTCCATTCTTGGGTGGGGGGCATTACTTACAGGATGGCTGTGGGAATGTCAACTTTACAAGGGGCCCACCTGCACATCGGTGTTCAAGAGATGAGTTCAGTCCTCCTAGGGTTTTAGACATTTCAGGACTCTCTTCCTCAGGTGCCCTTGATGCAGAGAAGCTCTGAGTGTTTGGAAATGGGCTGTGTCATCATGATGCTTTTTCATAGCAAGACACATACTGGGGTCATACAATGTGATTACGGAGACAATGAACAGACAAATATTATTCCTGCATGAATGATCTCTCAACAGAAAAATAGCTCTCAGCATATTTCAGAAATGGGGAAGAGCATATTGTGATCTTTGCTTTACTTCCAGTACCAAATGCCAACAATTTGTAAAAAATCATTCCTCAATCAGGACAGTCGCCAAGAGGTGCATTCCACCCACATTTGGCCCCCACGTCGTCTTTTTGGATTGCTTCCTGTTCCACTCAACCAGATTAATTCAGAAAGCCAAAGCATAGGTCAGTCTCTGAGTCCTATTCTGCACTTGACAGATGGTTTCATCTGAAGAGAAGACCCTGTCTGCTGATGCAGCCTTATCTGGACATACACAAAGTTTATCTGACCTCATTGTTTCCCCACTTCCAGTGATGTCAGGAACCATTTGCTCTGCAGACTATGTTGATTTGATTACTGCTATTCAAAAATCTTTGGCAAAAAAGATTTATAAAGTAAATTGGAAAAAGTTTTCACTTTGTGTTCATAAGAATAACATAGATCATATATCAGCTTCCCTAGCTAATATGCTTAACTTTTTAGCAGATATTTTCAACAAAGGACCTAGTTGTTATTTCATTAAGATTCACTTAGCAATTTCGTATTTGTATGAGGATTTCAGATGTCACCTTTGCCCTTTCATAAAACATATAAAGCCTTCATCAAAGGTTTTTTTTTCCTCCATCTTGACATCTGCGTTTTGTGTTGTTAGTTAACCAAACCACCATTTGGACCAGTAAATTCTGTACAACTCAAATTTATCATGATAAAATGCCTTGTTACAGAAGAATTTTTGAAACCTATGCTCTGTTCTCAAAATATCCATACATTTTTTCATCCAAAATCATGTTTTGGACCAATAAGTCCATTATGCCAAAACTGACCATACAAGCCAGTCTGAACCTTTGTATAAATTGAATAGCACAAACACAACTCGTCCATCACTCCAACAAAGCGCTTTAAATATGTTTTTATTTTTGCGGGGGGTAAGCCCCCCACACCACACCACCTGCTAATTATATATATATATATATATATATATATAAAAACTCTGAGATAGCTGTACAGTGAGGAAAGGGCAAATTCCCAAATTATCACTGTACCACAATTTTGCACTGAAAAAAAAAGTCACTACATGCATTTTTTTGTTTTGACCAATTGTCAATATATATATATATATATATATATATATATATATATATATATAATCACTACTAAATACTGAACGCCCAAAATCCCGACGCATAAAACACAGACCACATACCCGAAACCCCACAATACCGAATATGTAAAACCGTGAAATTCAAAATCGCGAAAGTTACACAACCAAACAACACACACACACACACACACACACCTTCCCCCCACAACCAAACAGTGCATTCTACACTACACATAGGCAGGGGGGGCAAGCCCCCCTGCACCCCCCACACACCCTACTTTATTATTCTAACTCTGAGATCGCACAAACAGACACACAAGGCAAACTCACACCCACATATTACAGTCCCTCACACACACCCCACAGTCACAACAAACAGTTACACATACTACACCCCTCACAAACACACTTACACACACATACTTACCTGAACCGCAACACCAGAAGCACTAACGCAAAATCCCTTAATATTGGGATTTTGCATTTCGCGCTTCTGGTCTTTCGGTAATGCGGGGTTTTGGTCATCTGGTCTCGGTATCTTCAGCATCGGGATTTTGAGCATTCAGTAATCTGTAGTGATCCCATATATATATATATATATATATATATATACACACACACACACACACACACAAACAACAGAGTCCCTTTGGGACTCCCTTGCACACAGATATTTTTATTTTTTTTGTATTTTTTTATATGGATTCCCTTCACAAACTTGAAGTTTCAACACTTTGAACTGCAAATGGTTGAGACCATAAGATCAAAGTTTTGAAACTTTGAATATTTTGAATGGATCTCACCATACAAAGTGGAAGGGAAATTTTCCTTACTGTAGTGAGATATCGGAGTTAATATAGTTAGTTAGCAGGGGTGCTTGCCCCTGCAAAAACTTAATTTTTTTCAACATTTATTTATTTATTACAATTTTGAAGTTTGAAAACTTCGATCTTATGGACTCGACCATTTGTAGTTTGAAGTTTTAAAACTTTGAGATTATATATGGATTTAGTAGTAGACATCCTTTGATTCCAAAGGATCATGGGTTTACAACCAGCATCTTCTGTGGCTGTGCAGTGCAATATGGGAGTGGCAGTCCCTCCTGCATTCTAAGCAGCAGTATGCAGATGTCTGTCTATCACTGGCACAGATCTTCCTGAAGGTTCTTCTATCCTCTGCTGTCCTTGCCTAGGCGGTTTCATATACAGTTAGTGCTTCCTTCACTTCCCATTTCCAGGCATGCTTGTCTGAGGTGAGAGAATAGCAGGTGTCTGCGATGGTATAGAGAGCACTGAGGTCATGCTTGCATATGTCTTTGTAGCGCAATTTGGGTCACCCTTTCAGCCCCTTTTTAGACTCCATCTCTCCAAAAAGGAGGTCTTTCAGAATTTGGACATCTGTCATGAATGAGACATGACCCAACCAGTGCATACACCTTCATGAGGGGTGAACATTGAGGTGGTGCTGGTCCTTTCAAGCACTGTTCTGTTGGGGATGTTGCCTGCATTGAGAGACTAGGCATGCACCTAAGGCAGTGCATATGGAATGCAGTGATCTGCTGCTCCTATTTTGAATGCAATGTTCATGTTTCACTGGCATACAGTATTGTGCTTAAAACACAGACTGTGAAATCCTGCACCTTGGTGTTTACAGTGAGCTTATTATGAGCCTGTACTCTCTTCATGAGTCAGGAAAATGTTGTGGTGACTGTTGTAATATGCTTGTAGATCTTGCTATAAAGCAATAAAATTGTCAGATTGTAGAGCCTAGGTACATGAACTCATGGACAACTCCAGCTCATAGCCACTCATCATGATTGATGGCTGGTTGTTCACATTTTGGCCCATCGCTTGGGCCTTTTAAACTGATTTTGAGGCCAAGTTCCATACAGTCATCTGTAAAGCGAGTCATGAGTTACTGAGGTTCCTGCTGAGTGTGAGCAGCAATAGCAGTAGCATCAGTGAACAGGAACTCCCTTAGATGCTTCCTAAGCACCCTGGTCTTCAGTCTAAGCCTCAACAGTTTGAAGAGCTTGCTGTCTGTTCTGGTTTGGAAAAATATACCCTCTGTAGCAGTTCCAAAAGCAAATTTCAACAGAACTAAAAAGATGACACAAAACAATATTGTAGCCAGTACACGCCCTTGCTTCACTCTACTGAGAATCTTGAAAAGTTTGGATGCGGGTCCATCGTACATGATGGTCCCTTTCATGCCTTTATGGAATGCCCTGATAATGTTAAGCAGTGTTAGAGGGCAGCCAATCTTTGCCAAAATCACAAACAGACCTTTCCTACTAAGTCGACTGCCTTGGTCAGATCAATGAAGACAATATACAGAGGTTTGTTCTGCTCCCTGCACTTTTCTTGCAGTTGCCCAACAGAGAAAACCATGTATATAGTAGACCGTTCAGCTCTGAACCCACACTAAGAATCAGGGTTAACTCTGTGCAAGAACATGGAAACTCTACAGGACAACACATGCAAACAGCTTCCCCACAGTACTGAGAAGGGAAATACTGCAATAATAACTGTGTTAGCATCCATCATATGTTGAAGTACACTGCCTTCTCTCTAGCATTGGCAAAGTATTGCATGCAGCTCTGACATTCGGGTACCATAAACACATTTAAGAATTTCTGGAGGAATGCCATCATTCATAGGGGATTTTCAAGAAAGGAGTGCTATTATTGCATCACTGAGTTCCTCCAAGGGGGCTCAGCATCAAGTTCATAGTTGGCAGAGGCTCAACGCCATTCAGGGCTCTCTCTGTAACTATGGAGTCGCTCTCCCTCATATATATTTATATATGTCAAAATAGGGCAGTCCTACCCCTTTAAGAAACTATTTGTTTTCTGTATAGGACTGCTGCGTTTAGCCTCTGCTTTGTTGGTGGGGGACTTATTTGATTTAAAAATGTACTTCTTATGCAAACATTTTGTGTGGGGCAGTTTTGTTCTCGGCAGGATCGTTGTACCTATATGTATTACTAATGCTACCTCTATGAAACTTACTTGCCATTTCTTCTATCAGACCAGGTCTGTGAAGTACTGGCAAGATTTATGTCACAGCACATGCATGTTTTGAATATGTACTACTTGTGCTCACAGTGTGACTTCTTACCCACCATTGGTATAAGTCTGACAACTTTTATTTTTAATATTTAGGGACTTGGGCATACTGTCAAACAGTTTGTTGTATATGTGAAAAATGTGCTGTTTGTGCAATGTAACAATTTATTTTCACCTGTCAGACTATATTTACTTAAGCAGGGTATTCACACATTTCAGTGTATTGCTTGCGTGTTTGCAGATTACATACTGCTTATAATAAAGTATGTGACAACTTACTTGCCATTTTTCTGTGCCAGACTAACCTTTTACTTCTATATTTTACTGGCCTTGATTTAAATGTACTGCTTGTGCATTCCAGAGTATGCATGTGTTCACTGCACATGTGGTGAAAACTTAACCTGCAAGTTATTCTTGTCAGATAAAATTTTTACATCTAAAGGGATCTGACATTATTCAAGGTATGGCACATACAGGATATGTACGCTTTGTGTTCATGATGTAATAGCTTACCTGCTAGTCATGCTGTTGACCTAATTTTATTTTTTGGTGTGGCAGATGGGTTTTTAATGTACTACTTGTGCATTTTCAGGTTGTGTGTATGCAGTAACTAATTCCCTACTGTTGAGGCTGTTGGGCAAAACAAATTAACTCTATGGAGTTTTGACATGATTTTCTGTATGATTTGTGTATTTTTGCAGTGTGTATTGCTTGTATTCAGTCAATGACAATGTACTTGTCATTATTGCTGTCTCCTAAAATTAATTTAAAAGGGATTCCAGCAGGGTTTTATGCACTGCTTGTGTTCACTGAACATGTGTTGTGTGTTCACACAGCAACATCTTACCTGCAGTTTATTTCTGTCAGACTAATTTTAATATTAAATGGTTCCTGGCAGGATTTTTTATTGTACTGCTTATGCATAAAAGTACTTGGGGACTTTATTTTGTAGGGCTAAGTGTAAGTGTGCTGCTTGGGTAAACTTTACCTTCCCGACTACTGCACCTTGGCAATCCTAACAGTATCTGACACTTCCTCCTTGGTCACAGCAAAGATATTTACCCCACGTCTGCTGGCCTGGCGTCTGCAGTTCATGGAACTAAAACATTACTTACCTCAGAGCTCTTGCCATGTACAAGGGCTAAATCTATGCCTCAGCCAAAAGTGGGTGCACCTGCAGTGACCATTTGTTGTTCCTCAGACCACTCACATTTCTGGTTTCCTGTGGTATATTTCTTCTGGCCACCATGAACTGAGTGTCAGTCATGTCCTTTTTGACTGTTTGTATTGCCCAGCTTCGGACATAGTAAATTGCTGGAGTATTGTTTCTTGGGATGCTACTAGATTCATCTGGAGGAAGAGGCCTTTTTAGGGGCTTATGTTCCTCTTCTGGTCAGTCAGAAACACAATACCTATTAACTTTTTTTCAGCTGAATCTGATTTAAATGGAGACTGTGATTCGGTCCCCACAGATTTTCCCCAGGTCTCTAATATGGTGGAATACTGATTCCTCGTATCTGCCTTTAGAGGAGGTATATTTGATTCACAGCCTACGCTCTCCAAGAAACGGTTAGAGAACTCATTTCTTTTACCTTCAAGCCTTACCCTTGTACTTGGACAAGAACATTTATAGACAGACTTCTTACATGAGAAACCAATAGTTTTGTTTACTAATGTACAACCTGCGTCTAGTTCCTCTGCTTATTTTCTATTTGAATATGCATTCCTGGGTATATCTATCCCCTCACATGCCTAAGAGTCACCTACAGATATTGGCACAGGAGCAATCAAGAAACTTCCATTAAGGGACAATTACAGTTTCAGGATGGCTAGGCTTTCATGCCCTCATTTTTCAGTCCGACCTCAGGCCTTTATTCTTAATCTTGTCCTGTTTATTCCCCTATGGAAGTTGTTTGTCAGTCTCTCATGGGGGTTTAAAGTGATTCATTTTGATAACAGTTGACACTTCTTGCAAAAACCTCTATTTAGGAGAGTTCCTTCCCACCTTTTAAACCAGAGAGAATTTTTCCCTTTGTTTTTTCCCCTCTATCCTACGAATCATTATCCAATGCCAGTGTTTCAAAGGCTTGTATAGCAGAATGTATTAAACACTATAGAAGATCCTTCTTCGTATCCCGTTTTAAAATCTTCCCTATCTGTTAAAGTTCATATATTCTGGTTTATGACCCTTTTTAGATATATTACTTTTATTCCCTAGAGAAGCCATATGCTTCCTTAATGTCTCTGATCTTCTGTGTCTGGGTTGCACTAAAAGTGTAATAGTTAATCCTCTTTGGCTTGATACAATGGAACTGCACTGGTGGGGACTTCACATAGGCTATTTACAAGTATCCCCTTATTTTTTTCCTCTATCTCCAAGTCAAGCTGTTTCTCAAGACATCTTGGAGTTACTTTGGAGAGTAGTACCTATGAGGAGAAAGGTGCAGTGCCTGTACTCTTCTCAGACTAGAGAACATAATTTCTTTAAATAGTTGCAGAACACCACTGTGTTTTGTTGTTGAAGCAAACTAGGGAATATAAGGCCATACCCCTATTAAGGCTGTGGGCACTTGAGAGTTAACTGTTCAGCATTCCTTAATCTTCTAAGGACCTTACTTTATGCCTAAGCAAAATAGAGTGTCACACTGAGCAGAACGAAGACGGACCCTTACAAAGACATTCAGTAAGAGTAGGTGGTCTCGGGTATTGCTCCAGTTCTGGGAAACACTTCAAACAAATCTGTTAGCCTCCTTTCAAAACCCTCCCTTATTTAGGAATTTGCTTCATGCATTCCACCCTTTCCACACACACACAGACAGTATTTCTAATTATTCAGAAGGGCTCTCCAAAAACGTTTTGTGGTGATTCCTTTTTGACCCAGGCAATATTGGTTCTCCCTTTTATGTAATTAACCAATGGCAGTTACCACAAGTTTCTCACAATTGAATCTACTCACACACATGACACGGAGAGTTCTTCTCACCCTGATCTATTTTTCTTTTACCCCTTTTCCTCACTGTACTGCGATCTCAGAGTGAGAATATAAAAGCGGGGTTGTGGGGGTGCATTCCAGTTCATTTTATTTACAGTTGGGTGTACTTTTATCATTCTCATTCTTTATATATTTTCCATGTTTGTTTGGGAAAAATGACTTTGAGGTCTTGTAGTTTCAAGTGACATTTTACACCTGACTTTCCCTCTAACATGGTTATCAGGTATATTATCAAAGACCAAAATGCTCTACTGATGGCAAAAATAGCTTTACTGGAAAATAAAAATAGTCAGCAAATCCCTTAAATGCATAGCTTGTTTGATTATCCAGGATTTCAGAGAAGGCTTTCCATTTAATATCCTTGGTCCCAACCTGCATCTCAGCTTCACTGGCCTTTTATTATTCAAGTTTCTAATACAATGTGTTAAGGTTTTAGTATTAATGGTACTGGTTATCACTATCTGAGTTCCCAAGAAGCCTAAATCCAATGTTAACAGACGTGGCATTGCTTGGTGTACCTTGTACGATGTTGCATCATTCTTTACTAGAACCTGAGCATCTAAGTTGGGCAATTTACTCTTCTTGTCAACCATCCACAACCCCTTTTTGCAAATGATGCCTTTTTAATACACTACCACCTTGTTTTTGGACATGTAGGTATAAACTGGTACTTAATTTGGGAAAAGGAATGTTTGTAATTGCTGGGTGATTAGAAAAAAACAGAAAAATATCTGACTTCGCACAAGTTAAATTACCTATGATCCATATTGGCTAAAGGTTTTTCCTTCCTTCTGACAAATAGAGCTTCTGTTGGTAAAACGTTAATAGAGTTTAAATTATTTGTTAGAAAGGTGAACTTAAAATACGTTTTACATGGTGTGAATTTAAACAACAGTTTTTAGAAAATCTAGCACATTTAATCCCAATTTAGTTAACACACTTAGTACTTTTGCTTCCACTTGTGAAACAGAATTGTATAATCTTTTTCATAGGTTTCTGCATAAGAGACTAGATAGTAAGTTTTACAATTTAGACCTCAATTTGAGGCACTTAGGAGGTTAGGTAGTTACGCAGATTTAAGATATATGAAAGCAAACAAGGGTCATGGCATAGTTATTATGGAAATCACTAAATATAACAAGGCTATTGAAGAGTTGCTTTCTGATGAAGCAAGTTCTAAAAAAGTTTTGTAAGAAAATGTTATAAAGATATTAGCTCTTGTTTATTAGATATGTTACATCAGGGGTATGTTACTCTTGATTTTTTGAGCATCTTGTGGTTGAACAGCCACAATTAGGGGTTCTATTTGGGATACCAAGAACACATAAAGACTTAGAACATCCACCTTTTAGATTTGCCTTTTTTTTTTTTTAATTAGGACAGTTGATGGTTTCATTTTATGAGTTTTTAAGAGGAGGTTAACAATGGATGTGGCATGGTTAAAGTTTGTTACAAGTAATATGGGGTCTTCTGTTCATTTTCTAGATATGGAAATTACTATGGAAGTTTGTGATAAAATATTTTCCAGCAACATTTTTAGAAAGGATACGTTTATTAATAATTATCTACATTATGACAGTTTTCATCCATCATTCATGAAAGTTAATGTATTTTGAGGCCAAATAATTAGATTGTCAACTTACTAGTGATGATGAAACTTTTTTAAAGTAGTAAATAAAGTAATAAGATTGTTTCAAGAAAGAGGATATCCTTTAGAGAAGCTTTCTACAATTTCCAGCAACATAGAAAAATGAAGGCATGTGAGGTTCCCCTGATTTTTGGATGCAGGGTTTGTTTCTAAAAACTCAGGGTTGGCAAGAGAAAGTGATGGTAACGAGTTTAGTTGTTCTTTCCCTATAGTGTGGAAGAAGCAAATATTCATCATATTTGTAATAATTGGAAAATTGTGATTGGAAATCAAGAGCTTGTCAATATTATTGGAGACAGACCTAAGTTCATTTACAAGAACTCAAAATTTGAAGCAATTATTAGAAAATTCTTCTAGGCTAACACCATCTCTTGTAAAAAATAAATTAGGAACATTCCCTTGTCATAATTGTTCACAATGTAGGTTAATTTGAACAGCAAGTAGCTTTTATTTTAAACATAATCATTATTTATATATTACTAAAGATAGATTTACCTGTTGGAGTAAAGGTCTGGTCTATGCTGCAGTGTGTTCTACTTGTCAACATTTTTATATAGGCAAAACTACACGTAGATTAACTGACAGAATTAAAGTGCATGTTTTTGCTATTAAGGAGGAGGACAGCATAAATGCATTAGCTAGACATTCACAAACATTCAGATTTTAGGAAGTTCTATTTATGGTTGTGGGTAAAGTTAATAAACAAAGGAATGTGGAGGCTTTTCATTCGTATTTAGAATTTTTAGAACTTAAATGGCAGATTTTTTTTAAGAGCAGATGTTATTCCTGGGATTGAGAAAATTTCAATAAAACGTTAACTTTAAAAATATTTAGATAAGATAATTATATATTTCACATATCTTTGAATTTTGTGTTCCAAAGTTAATGTAGTCTTAGAATTTTTAAATAGACTTGACATTATGTTTATTCATATATTCTAATGCAGTGGATTAATTTTATTGGTTAATTGGATAATACTATGTATAATGGTAGCAATTGAAATGGATTTGATGTTTATTGGTGATTTTTCTGAAGAAGTTCTCGTAAATAAATGAACAAAAGTGCTTAAAACTTATTTTTCTGTGTGCCTCAGTTTCCATTTTTTCTTTTTAATTTGCATTGTTTGACTTGGAAAGTTTAAGCATATCATGTAGAGTCTTTGACGTCATACTACAAGGAAATGAAATTAATTGAATTGGAAATTCATATTAAACGTGCTGTATGCCCTTTACTGTGAAGGATTGCAGCAACATCAGAATTAGTTTAGGTAGCAGGGCAATATAGCATACTTACAAAATGTTACTTAAATATTTAATGTAATATGCAAAACATGCAAGTGCTATATTTTCACTATTCTGTACTTGCTAATATGAGTATTCTGCACAGTGTTTTTTTTTCAAGGAACTTAAATTAACTGCATTACATGGTTTGCAGTCGTGTGTAGGTTTACTGTTATTTGATTGAACTGCACTTGACTGAAAATCAAATGTTTGAAAGAATTTAACTGAAAAACAATTGACTGAAACCCATTTCTCTGACTCACCAATTGTAGAAGTGTAGGTAAAATGTGATAGTGCCATTTCTGAGGATATAATTTCCTAGAAAAGTGTGTCTAGATGATTGTGTGTGGAATGACAATATCCCGGCCATGTTGCACCCCCCCCAATTTACAGAGATTTGTGCACCAACAATGATATGCTATGTGTGTGTGTTTTTTTTTTCTTTTTCTCAAGTGTTTGTGTGGCTGTAGAGTTAGTGTGTGTGTGTGTGTGTGTGTGTGTGTATAATTTAGGAGGTCATAGCCCTCTGTATAGCTTGCCCCTCTACAAAAACATTTTTTGTTGTATTTTCTTATGTTGAACATTTTAAATTATTTCTGATTCAATTAAATACTTTTCAGTGATCTGCATTTTTAGTCAAATTCTTTCAAGAATTTGATTTTCAGTCAAGTACAGTTCAATCAAATGATAGTAAACCATATGGTTGCAGTTCATTTTGTCAGACATTCAAAGTATCAAATGTTGCTTTTGCCAAGTAAGAGGCTGAATTATCTTATTGCCAGCTTCTGTGTGTGCGAGATCGTAGTACAGAGAGGAGTGGGAATTTGCCCTTTCCTCGCTGTTGTGCAATCTTGGAATTGGTATATTTAGCAGTGCATGTGGATGGTGGATGGTAGAGGGTGCAGGTGAAGCTTGCCCCTTCCTATCATAAACATAGTAATAAATATATATATATATGGGTCTGCTTTTACCCATAGAAATTATGTTTCAACGAAACATAAACAAACTCTTTTTTGCAAAAAGTGCAATTTTTCCAAAATGCACTTTTGCAAAAGACACACAGAAAACCTCACAACACTAACCACGTTAATTATTCTGTGATAATGGAAGTGTGCATCTGACATCACCAGTCAAAAATGGCTTGGAAAAAAACAGAATCTGGGGTTCTGCAAGGACACACATTCATGGTGGAGTTCTAGAGTGATATGGGTGCAATAAAAAGTAACTTGAAACAGTTGATAATTTTAGATGTACAAGAAGGTATGGATGATTTATTGTGGAGGGGGTATCTGTAATAGACCCCCCTACCCACCCACGAATGGAATTATAAGCAAAACTACCTCTTGATAAAGAAGGGTATTGAAGTGCTTTTGCCAGTCCCACACTAGGATGGTTTGTTTGTTTTCGCTAGCTGTCCATTCAATGTCCAGGCATGTAGAAACATTGTACTATCTGTATGGGGAAAGAAGGAAGTCTATTAAACACTTTCAGCAGTAGATATTTATAGTTAATTCCAAAAAATGTAGGCCTTTCACACTTGTAGAGAGGAGGTGTTTAGGCAGGACTTCCATGAGTCAGCTCTGCAACAATGAATCTACTTAGCAGCCCAGTCTAATAAGACCTACTACCATGCCCCTCATTCTCCTTATAAAATTAACTCTCAAACCTAATGTTCCCATGTCTTTTATTCTCCTCAGAAAATTAACTCTCAAACCTAATTTCCAGTCATCTTTCCTACCCCCTAAAGATCCCTGTCAATGCCTACCTCTCATTCTAAGCTCCAACTTAACCTAGAGCACTCTCATCTTTTCAACTGCCCAGCAGTATGTCTAAGCAGGAACTATAGTGACTGTTCGCACATTCTGTCTTCATCTTTTGTTTTAAGGTTCATATGCCAAGAGTCTATCTTTGTATAAATAATAACATTCTGTCCTGACTTTTCATATCTGAATGCATGTGAATATGTGCAATTTCTGTAACTGACTATTGTTGTATATAGAAATGTACAACTTTTGTAAAGCTGACATTTTGATTTTTTTTTTTTTTTTTGTTTGTTTGATGTATTTTTTTTTTTTGTTTGTATTTTCTTTCTATGTGGAGCTTTTCTCCCCAGGCCTCCCCTGAAAATAGGTCACCACCCAGTCGGACTTTCCCGGTAGACAAATGTAAAATAAAATAAATCTGTAGTTATAGTAAACCCCTACCACAACTGTATTTTCACATGAATATTTTACTGCCAGTAGTAAGTTTTCAGTGTCAGTAGCCTTTCTCACCTGTTTGTAGTACTGACATCAATTAAATGTGAGAAGAAAAAAACCTTTGTTCATTCCTGACCTGCTGAATTTGAACAGCATTCTTTGCAAGCAAATGAAAACTCATTTTTTGCTAGCGTGACAGGAATGTTACAGCTCAAATATCCATCTTCTTGTAAATTGAGTCTCACTGAGGTTCTTCCTTGTGGACTGGAGCAGACAGACAGTAGCTAGGGGAATGCTGTGACTGTTAAGGCTTTCGTTATTGTGTACATCGGTAGTGTAACAGAATTAGTCATACCTTAGTTAGTGTTAGGGCAGAGACTAGTGATGGGCATCAAATGTGCTACAGTTCAGCAGGCTCCACTCTGCTCTGATTGGTTGTGGGGAGGGTATGCAATGTGAGATTTCAGACTCTGGTTCAGAATCAGATTCGAAAACATTTTAATAATGCAAGTGCCACATGTGAGAATGGGGAAAAAAAAGATAATCGTTAAACAAAACAAGCATGGTAGAGAAAACCATTAAAGTTAAACCACGTTTGCTGTGTATTCCTGCAGCATCTTCTATATCTACTCAAAGGACTTCACTTTTTACTGGTATGGGCCATCTGCAGTGGATAATAACTTATGTCTCCTTCCTGAGAGTCTACTTTTCCTGACTGTTGATGAGGAAGCTTCTGGCCCCATTTCTTTCTTACACTTGTACAGTTCAGTAAAGTTCCCAAGTTCAGTGACAAAAAAGCCTAAGCTTTCCAGGTGCACATGCATCCCCCAGATTACTGGGCAGAATCTGCAAAGGAATGCCTCTGCTACTTTGGGAAAGATCACAGTGATCATTGCTATTGTAAGCATCAGTGATTCACCCTGGTGATATTTTGCAGATGTTGGAAAGAAACAAAAACTTAAGACATACATCATCTCCTGTCTCTGTTCCTTTGGACAGGAGTGATTTATTGGTCTTCGCTCAAAGATGAGTTCAATCTCTTGACCATTCCAGTGTGACTGTTTCTGTTAAAAGAAAAGGAGATCTTTCATTTTCTGAAGAGATTCAAGATTTTGAACCTTATAATGATTCTGAAAGGATAGAAGATTAGATTCATTCCTAAGAGTTGACCCAGTTGTTCAGGGTTTGGGAACTTGTGTGAACAGTGACCTGACTTTTGATCAACATGTCTGTTGTTGTAAGAAAGTCCTTCTTTATTGCACAGCTTATAAACAATGGGATTGTGTCTAGAGCTAGGGGTGTCATTGTCCCCCTTAACTCGAACCTCATTAGTCCAACCATTGAATATAATGCCCCCTTTTGCATGTATCTATCCAGACACATGCAACAACTGGAATGCCCACATAGATATCTTACTAAAAGCATGCAAGTCCTATACAACATGTCCAACATGGACCAACGCAAAGATCTGTAACTATACTCTGACCTACAGAG
This sequence comes from Protopterus annectens, assembly GCF_019279795.1. Taxonomy (NCBI): domain Eukaryota; kingdom Metazoa; phylum Chordata; order Ceratodontiformes; family Protopteridae; genus Protopterus; species Protopterus annectens. The sequence goes on from NC_056749.1 coordinate 541,713,576, forward strand.
TACTAAGAGGTGAATTTTGTGTGGCACACAAGGCATCCTCCAACCCATTACTGATGGATTTACCACACATCAGCAAATCAAATAGTATCAGAAATACTCTGTTTAAGGATCTAAACCTCCTCTGCAACATCAGCAGAACGGTTTGGAGAGACAGGTATATTTTGTAGAGGATATTGGTGCTGTGGAACAGACTCCTCATCCACATAAAACAAAGTTCATCCCTGTCTATTTTCAAGCACAACTTAGATATATGTATAGGAAACAGAAAATTTACCCCAGGACCCCCCCCTCTACTACTAATGGACAGATGCAGCTTCTAAATGCTTTATCCCATGCATGAAACCCCTCAAATTATTTATGGTATGATCCCAGTTATTCTGATTTGGCCAGGGGATGGGTAAAGCCAGTCTGTAACCAAATGGGATAGGTTATTTTGAGCACAAAATGGAAAACTGTCTAGGCTTAGAAAGGTCTCAAAGGGCAGGAGGAGTATGAAAGGCCAGTGGCCTCCTTTCAAAACAGACAACTGAATGAATTTTATTCCAGGTCTCCCTGCAAGCAGGCCTAGAAAACAGATGTTTTTTCATTCCCTTAGATGGGAATGTTCCTTTTAATTTCCACCCTTTCCACTGATATCCATGGTAATTCTGGACATTCAGAGGGTCTCCCAAAAATATCATTGTGGCGATCCTCTTTTGGCGCAGGCAACATTGGTTGGCCAAGGGAAATTACCATAAGTTTCCTCACAAGGTGGACCTACTCACACAAGACAAGGGGGTTTGATACACCCCAGTCTCAAACATCTTCAGCTAATCAACTAACTGCCTGGATGATTCAGTTCTAATACCTTTTAGACACCTCTTTTCACAGGATGTGCAGCAGGTACTAAAGAAGACTACAAATCCTGCTTCTAGAAAATGTTGTATTGACAAGTGGAAGATATTTTCTAGTTGCCTAACCAGAGCCTTATCAGGGATTATGTACTACTGGTGCTCAAGTATTTATGTGCGTTACTAGCCACTGGCCTTTCATACTCCTCCATTAAGTTACATTTTGTGGCCATTTCAGCATGTCTGCCTATGGATCTTCCACTTCCTTCAATGTTTTTAGTAAAATAGTTTCTGTAAGGACTGTTGCAACTAAGACCACCACATAAACAGGTTGCTTCTTCTTGAGATCTTAACTTTGTGCTGGAAAAGTTAACCACATCTCCATTTGAGCTTACACATCAGGCAGATTTAAGGTTCATCACATAGAAAAAGTACTGTTGTGCAAGTCCTACTTACCTTTACAAGTAGATGTTCAAATTCCTCACTGCCTTAGTGGCATTTTGGGGTTATCTGCTAAGGTAACCCAGTAGTGGCCAGCTTTCAAAAGCTCAGACTCCCCTTCCTCTGTCTTTTCCTGTGACAGCTGATTGGTTGAGTATATCCTGAGAGGGAAGCCTTCAGCTGTCACATGAAGTGATTATTCATGCCTTTTCACTTTCACAAAGGACAGGAAAGTACCTAAAGTCAGAATCATCTAGCAAGAGTAAATTTACATCTAATCACAATACCATATAAAAACCAAATCCTGTAACAATGGAATCGAAGAGACTGAAACCACACTACTATGCACAATCTGGGAGATAGCAGATGGGGACTGCAACTGAGGCAGTAAAGAATTCCAACATCTATTGTTACAGGTAAGTAGGCCTTAATGCAACTATACTGTGTTAATCATTCCCACTGCTTCAGTGGCATATTGGGTATTTTCCCAAAGCTTTACCCTACCTGGGAAGTTGAAGGATAAGGATCCAGAAGCCCCTTGAGAATGGTCCTTGCAAACCCTGTACTGGACCTTGAAAAGGAATCCAGTTTGTAGTTCATAGGTTCATAGGTTCATAGGTTCATACTAGGCTATCTGCCCAAGGGCATTTATAAGCCTAGCCCATAGTTATGTGGCTTTCGCCACCCCTTTAGTTTGAATAAAAACTATGCCTATCATTTTGCTGTGCCTCTGTCAAGCAGTGACGCTGAAGTAATCCCTGGGGTATATCTGCAATCTCCCATCCATTGGTCAAGATTCCTCTTGAACAAGACCAGAGAGGTGCTCTGCCTCACATGTACCGGGATTTTGTTCCACAGCATAGGGAGTCTCTGGGTGATGAATCTGTCCCTCCAGCACGTTCTATTTATAACCGTGTCAAGGTTTAAGTCTCCCGCCCTTGTGGTTCTGAGGGATCTAGATTTTTTGAGGTGAAGCATATTCATCAAATCTGGGTTTGACATGGCCTTATATGTCAGGCACAGGTCACCTCTGAGCAAGCGGTATGAGACTGAATAGAGCTGGAGTTCTTTCAGACGGGCAGCATAAGACATATTTTTGAGACCCTTTATCCTTTTGGTGAGGAACTTTTGGGGCCTTTCAAGCTGCAGCAGGTGTCTGGTCAGATACAGTGTTCTGTGAAGGTATGAACAGAAGACTAGGTTGCTGCCTCTAGAATGCTTCTAGAGTCCACCCTTTTACAATATGCCATTGAAAAGGATAAGGCCCTAGTTCACTGAGTTTAACCTTGTCTGGAACAGATTTACCATATTGGAAGTAACAGAAAACAATAGCAGAGGACAAAAATCATGCAATAGTTTGCTTAAAGACAAATTGACCTTTTTCGCCCCCCCCCCCCATAGGACACAAACATCTGTTCATCATTTCTAAATAGCTTTGTCCTGTCAAGGTAGTACTTGAGTTGCCTATGCACATCCTAGGTATGTAGACTCTTTTTCCCCCCTGTTTTTTTTGGATTAAGATAGAGCACTGTGAGATTGATGACTTGGTTCAAAGTAAATCCAGAAACATATTTAGGCATGAATAATGGATTAGTGCATGGCACAAACCTGTCCTCATGAACAATTAGATGTATTTGGCCCACCATGAGACCTTGCAGCTCATAGACTCACATTGCAGATGTGAGAGCAATGAGTGAAACAGTCTGCCAAGTAATGAACCATAAATCTGCCTGAGAGGAATGTTCAAAGGAGGTAAAGTCAATTTTTCAAGAAAAAAGTTGAGATCCCAGGGAGGAGGAATTTGCTTTTGAGGGGTTCTCACATACAGCACTCTTTCATAATCTGTTTGACTAGATATGGGGATGAAGAAAGGGGTCCATGGGCAGACAAGCTGAGATGGCCATAAGATGCACTTTGGTAGAAGCATATGACAAACAATTTCTAAGTAGCTAATACAAACATTTCAAAACCAGAGAAGTTGAAACCCTTTTTGGACATCTGTTATTGACTAAGCACATCCTAGAAAACCTATTCCACTGGTAAGCATAAGATTTTCTACTTGCAGGTTTTCTTGCCTCGTTAAATACCTGCCACATATCCTCATAGAACAAGTGCATAAAAGTATCAAAATTCAACCATCCAGGCTGTCATCTGCAAATACTCTAAATTGGAGTTATCATTTACCCCTGATGCTGTGTGAGCATACCCAGTCTGTGTGGAAGCTTGTGATAATTGCCTTTAGCCAATTCCATTTAAAGGGAGAACCAATGTTACCCAGGGCCAAAAGTGGCTTATCACAATGATCTTTAGTAATTCTTTTGAATATTTAAATGTGCCTTGGGAATCATTAGAAAAGTTGGAAATGCATACAGAACATTCCTGATCATGGGAATGATAGTGTTTGTCTTCCAAGCATGCTTGCAAAGATGTCTTGAACAGAATTTTTTTCAGTTGTCTGTGTGATGCCCACTACTGCTACAAATATGTTGTGTCCCCACACTGGGCCAGTAATCAAGGAGCCTGAATCCTCACCACTGACACTGGCCAGGGATGTGCAGTTTTAATACAAATGGATACACTCAGCATTTCCAGATGCAGACCTCTCTGCATCAAGTACAATTTCCCTTAAGAGCACACAGGGAACACACTCAGCCCAGGGTCTGGATGTCTCATGATCCCCAATGGTACAGCTGTAGGGTTAGGTCCTCAGCCAAGTGTCCAAGCCAAGTCCTCCAGCACCCTCTCTGTAAATCCAGTGCTTCATATCCCTGCCCCAAGTAGCTGACACACATGCGCACACTGACAGATTTAATTTTTCACACACACACACACACACACACACACACACACACACCTGAGAAAGTCTGGCACAGATGTACTCACTGAGCCCCCTTCTGCCTAGAATATAAAGTAGTTATCACTGCCACCAAACACTTCACAATCGGCTACTCTAAGGCCCTTAGCAAAGGGTGCCCAATTCTATTTTGCAATATTAATACTAATACAAATGGTAGTAGTTCACCAAGATGGCTAGGCCTTCTGGAGTGGCCCACACAGTGTCACCAAATAAATATAAGTACTCTCAAAGGTTAGATACTCTCTACAAGAACGAGCCACAGTAAAAGTTTTAAATATATTTAATAATAAAAGAACATGAAATATTGAGTATATATTCACAGTAAACCACAGAGATCAAACCACAGAAAATATTGAAAACAACATTGATGGCCAGACTCATACAAATAAAGAAAAACAATCTCTAAACTAAGCTTCACTATATTCCTGACTGAATCTAGGATGATTTACTATTCCCTAATCACTTACTTGGGCAAGGCAAGATGAAATATGTGAGCAGTCTTTCTACTCAGGCTCCCAGACAGAATACTCTATACTCTGAGATTACTCCCTGTAAAATATAATATCCAAGATAACTTCCAGAATGACCTCATCTAGGTTCCCACAATATCTCCTTTTGAAGTTTGAGACAGGGCTTTAGCAGACTGCTACAATGCACAATTAGAGCTTTATGGCAGTGCCTAGGAGCCAGAAACATTTGCAACACTCCCCCCTTTACAAAAGCTAACAGATAATGGCTGCTCCCAAACCTACCGTTTCCAGTCCTACTCAGCACTGTGGGGTGCCATTCAATGATTTAACAAATCATTTACATTTCCTTAAAATAAACCAGTTAGTTAACCATTGCTGTGCCAGTGCCCTCTATTAAAACATATACATTTAATTCAGACACCATAATGCATGTACATTTCTCTTAATTTCAGCAGGGTGCACTGTTGACACATTTTAATGCAATTAACACAAGCAAATCACACAAATACATTTTCAGCACAAGCATCTGTACAGATCAGTTTGATATACTAATGTCATAGTTATATATAAAATTCCAGCTAGCTGTTCTGGCACAAATCTTACATCCACTGCCCTACTTCTCCCTGGCATGGCATGGCTGGCAGTACCACCCATCATCAGTCAGATGCGAAAGGAGGTGAACAGATCTACTTAAGATGTTCCCCACATCCAAATCAAATCCTGGAAGACCTCTACATGGAGCTTCCACTTGTGAGGGTCTGTCCAGGATCTGCTTAGTCTGTCTGCAACTGTGTTTTGCTGTGATGGAATGTATGAGACCTGAAGAATCAGAAAATGCTGTAGAGCCAATGTACAGGCCATCATTGCTAACTGGCAAAGAGGGTATGATCTTCTACCTCCTTGCTTGTTCAGGTACCACATCATAGTAGTGAAAGACATGAATCACTGGCAATATCTTTTTTTTTTTTTTTTTTTTTTTACATTTGTATGCTTTGATGTGTCCTGAGGACCCCATAAGTCTTTCACTTCAACTCCCATGGACACTTTTTCCCATACAAAATCTAAAGAATCTATCTAGACAGATTGGACTGGGGTCTAAAGACAGAAATGGAGTCCTGGATTCAGAGAGAGTTGATCCTTCCACCACTGCAGTTCCTGTTTCACAAATCACGGAACCAAAACCTGGAACTTGAAGGGGTAAAGGTGCTGAGTCCAATAATTCTTTAAATACTATTGAATTTTTCTCATGCGTAGTCTGGCTAGTTGTATCATGAGGATTACTGATGCCATGAAACCTAGAATTTTGAGGAACTTTCTTGCTGAGGCCACATCAAGGACAGAAATCCAAGAAAATGCTCTAAGTCAGAACTTTGTCTTCTAGCAGGAAAGCCATTCTTTTTACTGTGTCTATTCAACACCTAAGGAAGGTGTGAGGAAGGACTTTTGAAGGTTCAGTTTGAAGCCCAGGTGGTAAAGGAGGGATGCAACCTTGTCTAAGGACTTCAAGAACCTAGATACAGAATCTGTACAAATTAATGAGTTGTCTAAATAAGGAATAATGTGGATGCCTACGGTTCTGCAATAGGCAACCACTTGGGCCAGACACTTTTTGTAAACACTTGACATGCAGTAGAAACCCCAAAGAGTAATGCAGTAAGCTGATAATGTAAGCAAGAGACAGCAAATCTCAAACATTTCCTGAAATTAGGAGATACAGGAATATGATGAGAAGTGTCATTAAGATCTAGAGTCAACATGAAACAGTGGCCTCGAACCAGTGCTAGGACTGATTATAAGATGAGTGTTTTGAATTTCAGAATTTTTAAAAAGGTGATTAGAAATAAGGACAAATCAAGGGATAAATCTCCAGGATTGCTCCTTTTTTGGTATCAAAAATATTATGGAGTAAAAATCTTTGTCTTTGTGTATTGCAGGTAATGGTTCTGTGAACCTTGTTTCTACCATAAGATGGAGCACTAGAGGAAAGAGCTTGGTCTGGTCTGGCGGATGTGGAGGAATTTCTCTGAAAGGGGGAGGATTTTCTATCCACTGCCAAGTGTATCCTCTGAATTATTCTCAGAACCCATTTATGTGAGACTATTTGCGGCCAGGCTGCAGGACTGAGAGAGAGGGCCTGGTGGAAAGAGGAAGAAAAGAAAGGGCAGGAGGGGGTAGGGGTGCTGTATGATTTGGTGTAGTCATTCCTTTGCATGGTTTGATCCTTTTTCAGAAAGGAACCCCCTGTTGTTTGGCTCTAAAGAGTTATCTTCCTGTCATTTCCATTTAGATCCCTGATTTGTGTTTGTTCTGCCCCTTGAAGGAAGATGCCTTGATAGGGGGAGAACTTGGGTACATGAAACATCCAAAATACTTTATGCATTAATTTGCCTCTGTCATCCCATTGTTTGAGAATCTGTGTAACAGAGGGCCTAAACACCAATTTAGGACTTAAAGGTGCATTCATATTTTTTTTATTTTTAATCATCAGAGAAGTTCTGATTACACAACCAAGCATACAACATAAGAAGCAGCATTTCTTAAGACTGTATTTGCATATTCAAGCACACCCCTCAAAACATGTTTCAAAATCGGAGTTATAGTAGAAACCATTTCATTCATATAAGACTTTTGCCCTGCAGGTAAGGGTGCAGCAAAATCATTCAAATTGTATGTATACTGTAAAATAAATTTCCATGTATCGCTCTGACAATTTAACACTCTAAAGGTTAGATTACTAGAAAGATACATCCTTTTACCCTGAAGATCTAACCATTTTTCCTGTTTATGCGGGAAACGTTGAATTGGCTGAAGCCAAGGACTTTTAATTTGAGTAGGCAGCTAGATAAGCAGCCAAACGAGAAAAGAGACCTATCATATCCAAGGAGACCCTATATTTTCTCTGAGCCTTTTTAGGGACTGCTGGAATAGATACTGGTATCCTTGCAGGCAACTTTATAAACGTCTTCAAGACAGATTGGGGGGCCTGCCACAGAACTGAGCATCTTGTCCTTTATAAGGTTGTATACCCTGCCTAGCTCTGGGGTAGTCCCTGGTTGCTCCCAAACAAAAACATTGCAAAAAATAGCAATCATCTCAGGAAAAGTGAACACCTGTTTGGACTTAAGCTCAGGTTCACCTTCCTAGGAATCAGAGTGACTGGACTCATGTCAACTAGAAAGTCACCATTGTCCTCATCAGATTCCTCACCTTTCTCTGAAACTACAGAGAGGTCTCTAGTCAAACTAGCACTACAGCCATGTATGGGATCACAACCACCAGAATTAGCTGGCTGCAAAGCCAAGGAAACCGCAACGGTCTTAGCTATAACATGATTATCAGCCATATGATGAAGCTTCTCTTTCTTTTTCTTGTGAACTTCACAACTAGATAAAATATATGGGGACAGAGTATTATGTCTGGCAAGGGGTCTCTTACCCCAATTATTCCTGCACCTAAATGGTTTGGTTCTCCCATACCTGGTCAGGTACTCCAACAGCCTCAAGGGGCTTCCATAGTGGCCAGCAATGCTACACTGGAGGAAGATGAAACAAAGGGTAAGTGGTCTTCAGGCAGATCAGTGGCCCCAACAGAATCTCTAACTGTAGGTTGAGTCATATTTTTATTTTGCTTTTTCTTTTTAGGTGCAAGCAAATTTGATGGGGGGAATCAAGTCAGAGGAGAGAGCATCTGCCAGAATAATAAACTGAACAGTACTGGATAATGTATTACAATAAGCACTTAAAGTTTCTGGTAATAAGTGTGTCCACATACAACTAAATTCTGCCAAACTGTGCTATTAACACAAAAATAGTCTGAAATGTGTTCAGAATTATTTTGCAACTGACTGAAATTAAAGAATTTCCAGTGCTCAAAGTCCAAACATCAAAGCAACCAATGTACCAAACCAGTGTTAAAAATTAGCTCCACACAATAACCACAAACTGCCATAAAATAATGCTTAATAGAAATTTAAACTATACTTTTTGTCAAGCAGAGCAAAATGGCCACAGTACATTTAAATAACTTCATTTGTCGTAAAATCAAGATCCAGTGTTAAAAAAAATAGAGTAGAATCATACATATAGTAAATAATGTATAAATGCTAAAACAATCCAAGTTCTGCAATATTTTTGTGTCAAAAGATGAAAATAAAGCAGAGTAACAACAGTAAAGACAAGAATGATTACATTTGTGGTTCTGACTGCATGAGGTAGCTCCTAGTGTCACAAACTGAACTTCTGAGATAAATACTAAATGCTTCCTCACTAACATTAAAAACAAGCATTTGTCAAAGACAGAAGCCAAATAAACACTGCTATAAGCAGAAATTCCCGCAGTGATTAGTGTAAGCACCGACAAAAATAAAATATTAAAATAAATATATTTAAATAAACATAAAAAGAGAATAATAAATGCAATAATAAAATGAGAGGTAGGGTGACCCAAATGGGACCTACCTGAACAGTAAATCAGAAAAATCTGCACTAGATACTGTGAAGAATTGGAGGACTTTCTTCTTTGGACAGTAGAAAAAGAATGAACACTCACTACCTGTGATAGCTGAAGGCTTCCCTCTCAGGATATGACCAGCTAATCAGCTGTTTGTGGGAGTGATAAACAACTGTTCATACTGCTCTGAAATCTGCAAAAGAAGTATACGAATTTTATACTGTAATGGTGGGTGAACCTTAACTGCCCCACCATAGAGATGGGTCTCATTAAGTATAAATCCCTCATTCATGCCCAAGGTGGTTTCAGAGTTTACTCTGAATCATAAAGTTTATAGGTAAACACTAGACAATCAGTTTGTAGACTTTTACACACCTAGCTAGTAATCATAAAGTGCCCAAAGATGAGAATAAAACCTTGTATCTTGTGTTTGTTTGGTAAACAACTTAACCATTAAGCCACCTTCCAATCCTTCAAGTCAAGTCTCCCAGTTTTCTATTCAGATGTTATGAACCAGGGGGAAAGCATTCTACATACTTTGGACACGCATAAGCAGCTCAGAGCCAAGTCCATTAGAGAAGCAGATCAGCTGTTTGTTTCTTATGTTGGGACAAAAGAAAGCACAACCCATGTCAAAACAGACTACTTGACGGTTGTCCTCATCTGTTGCCTTTTGTTATTCCTACCATGGTAAGGCAGTTCCAGGCAGGGTCAAGACTCATTCTACCAGAGCCTTGACTTCACCTGTGGTTTGTGGAAAGGGTTGGATTCTATACATATTCTAGAAGCAGCAACTTGGTCCTCTGTATATAACTTTACAAAGCAGTAAAAACTAAATTTCTTCTCCAGGTCTATGACACGCTTTGCTATATCATTTTCCAGGGATTGTTGGAGCTTCATCTTCCTCCTCCCAGTCAGTCTAAGCTATGGCAGTCTATCCATTTAGCCAAGTCTACTTCTTTAGCAATGATCAAATGATGAACATAGTACAGTTGTGTAAGTAAACTTACCATAATATTAGATGTCTGAATGATCAGTGCTGCAGTAGCTGCTCTCTCCATCACCCCCACCTTTATTTTTGTATTCCTAGAATTGTCCTTGCCAGGACTTTAGCCTCCCGCTCTTGTTGTCATGAAAGTTCTAAAGGGCTTGACACCCAAACCTAATTTTTTAGTCAGTTCTACTTGAGTTGGCTAATGGTTTGGGCATGTATAAGCTGCCTTGAAAACTCAGGAAGCTGGTAGGCTGTTATTTCCATAACATACTATATAACCCGTATAGCTAAGGCTACTGCAGAAGTAATTATTTGAGCATCAACTGTTATGGTAAGTTAACTTGCACAACTGTACTTTGTTCTAAGCCATCCATAAGTACATCAGGCTTGTCTCAGCCCATTACTAATTACAGGCTTCTTGCAAAATGTTATTTTGATATTGTCCATTAAGTCATTTTGGCTCAAATATAACTGGCATAGGTTCCTAGCACCGAACAATGTCCTTAATTTATGTATTATACAAAAGAATCTTGCTGATTCCTTTAAAGATGATCAAAGAGGAAAGGAAGAGGAACTGTATTCCATCCCAGTGTCCTCCAATGAAGAAGAGGATTTTTTATAGAAAAACTGAGTCCCTCCTTATTCTGATTTGGATCTTTAAGAAACCTTATCATGAACCTCAAGCTCCCCTTTAGAGCATATGATCTTTTCTGATATTGTTGGTAATTGCATGAGATCATTTTTGGATGGTCAACAGGAGGACTCCCCTCTTAAAAAAAAAAAAAAAAAAATAGCTACAAGGCAGATCCTTCTACTACCTCTTTCTAATAACAGGTCAAGAAGTTGTGGTATTTGCTATATTTCCTTTGTGTCAAGGAGTTCAGGTTGTTAGATATATATTGTGAAAAGGTCTATAATTCCAGTAAGGTAGTTGAAGTGGCTGTGAGTTACATGGCCAACATATCAAAGCTCTAAGTTAAATCAGTTTTAGGAATGTATTCAAAAATTTCAGAATCTTATACTAAAGATAGGCCAGAGAAGTTAAATACACAATAAAACTGGAATTATTGTAGTGAAGTAATGTTAATGGCAGTTGTTTCCTTCACAGAAAAGGGCTCTCATGTGTTTCAATGGCAACAGTGGGCATAGAGGTTGAGTACCTACATATTCCTGTAAGACCAACTCAAAGAGCATCTGGAGTTTCATGTCATTTGCACTTCCTGACTGCAATTCTGTCATGTGGTCTGTCCACAATCCCCAGAAAATCAACCAAATGTTTAGCATCTGTATTTGCTTACCACAAGAAGTGGAATATTACCATTTTTCTGTGCTTGGATGTTTATGTGCTGATAGTTCAGTCTCAACAACCATTGTTATATGACATCAGAATATTATCTTAATTACTGCATCCTTTGGAGATCAACATAAATCACAAAAAAGTTGTGCTTGGACTTCTTTTACTGATGGGCAGCTGAATGCATGTGGAGAAATTCAGCTCTAGACCAGACCAATAACTTGAAAGAATCCCTTTTGGTTGACCACAACTTGTAGTTGATGCCTAGCTTCATTGAAAAATTATCTTTACCAGCAGTTTTTCTCAGATGAGGAAAAAAAGTTGTCTATGTTGCTATTAGGAACCCTTTTCTTGAATTGGATTCACCAAATGAAGAAGTGATACATCTCCATATGGGGTCTGAGGAAGTCATTGATTTTTCTGCATATCTGAATAGTTTCCCGGTGGATAAAAAAATTCAGATTTTCATGAAAGAATTGATTTGATGTTGTTAGTTTTCATTCATTCCTCAACTAATGGGTTTGGATCTGATCCTCGGCTCTGACTTGGACATTATACTAGCTTGTGGCATCAAACAAACTCTCAAGCTCCTTCCCTACCCATAATACACCACCCATAACATCTCCCAGATCTCATTTGCTGCTTTTGTGTCTATATGTGGCTGCCTTCAGCTCTCGAGTGTACAGTGGGAGATGTCTATTTTGATATTTCTTATCAAAAAAAAAATCCTTATTTACAGGGATTTCTTTAATTCTATTTTTAAGTCATTAATACTGTCCTTTTCTATAGACTGTTGCGTGTAAGCTTTCCTACTATCATTTGTAGGCCTAATCTTCCTTCCCTACTCCCTTTTGCACTTAGTGAATTCCTCTTTCCTTACCATAGTTGGTATTTTTTCCTGTCTACAAGTTTATTGTAGTTCAATACCATTGTTAGCATTTAACTTTTCTCCCTCTTTCTGGTTAAAAAAAAGGTTTATTACATCTGTTATTAAGATAACATTTTCTTTAAAATGTCTGAAGAAAGTCCAAAAGGATTTAAAAAGTTTGATAAATGTGGAAGTCCCTAGGAACACACAATACAAAAGGAGGCACTTGGACTCAAAAGAGTCAGTCACTGTGGATACTGATTTCAATGAAGGACAGAAGTCCTCCAAAATCACCACCCAATGACGTCTCATTTGGAGACATTCTTAAGATCCTTAAGCAGAAGGGTGGCTGGTCTTCCCAAGACCCTTCTCCAGAGTAATCAGTACTTCTGGAAGCCTTTGCAACTGGCTTGTCTACCTCCTGGGTTACTCTGCATGCCAATGAGCTCATTGATTAGATCTCTAGGCAGGCATGAAAGTAACCTGATATGGTTGAGCCAATCCCCAAGAAACAAGACCAGATTCTGGCTTCACCAACAGGGAGGGGACTTTGGGGTAAAGGGGTGCCAGTTGATCCCATGGTCATGGCAGCAGCTACAAAAAAGTAACTTAAGGAACAGAGTTCCACTGTCCTCCCTCCTAACAGAGAGTCTAGGGCAATTGACAGATTTGGGAAGTGTGTTTATGCTTGTGACTTTTGCACTCAGATTGCTGAACTATGAGGCTTCAAAGACATTTGATTAAAGAATTATCACAATCTCTTTCTGGAACCGATACTGCTGAGACAATCTTCAGTAGCCTCTCAGTTGGCTACCCAACAAGCCATATCTAATTCCTCTATGAGCCTTATTTTGCACACTGCAGAAGGTACCTCAAAGGCTGCAGGTTCAGGTATTTCCATCAGGAGGCATGCCTGGATGCACATGCACATGTACATGGACAGACTCAAAAAAAATCCATCTATTCTCTATCTCATGTCACCTACTTAGAGGCAATCTCTGCTTGACTTACAAAGCCATGTCTAACCCAGCTCTGCTAGAAATGCTACAGCTAAAGAAATCCCAATCCCTCCACACCACACACTCCAGAGACCTCAACCTCATTACCTCATATCATCTTGATGAGTGGATGGGAAGCTGAAAATTCACTCCGGGGATAGCTCCAGTGGCTCTACTAGACAGAGGCACTGGGAACTAAGGTCGGGTGGCACTATGCCAAGGTAATCCTATGGCTAGGCTTGTAAAGGCTCGTGGGCCATTAGCCTAGTACACACCTATGAACCTATGATTTTGCAGAGCTCTTCAAGTCCTTGTATGTCAATGCTCCCTTTGATGGCACTTCGTTTGGCCCCACAGTGAAGAGCACACTCTCCAGGTGTGAGAAAGACAGAAAGACCCTGTCTGCAGTGGGTGTGCATTTTTTGACCCCTCAAAAGACCTTTTCCAGGAATCAACGGGGAGGTTGGAAAATGTGGTTCAGAAAGTCCCAAGGTCCTTTCCAGGACACAGGTGGGAAATAGTTCCCCCACAGAATGATTGAAAATTGATAGCATCAGATAAAAAAGCTATGTACTCACCATAACATTCCATCTGTATTGTCCATTTTTTATTGTTCCTCAACTCCCTACCCACCAACCCCTACTATTTTAAATGACTGATTTCTGGAGGAATGAGACACTTCAAGGACACGTATGTTCTTTGTGTTGAATTCCAGCTATGGAATATCATTATAGTCTTCCTGTCGAGCAGCAAACAAGATCTGAGAGATGTTAGAGTTGGTGCGTTATGGGTAGGGAAGGAGCTCAAGAGTTTGTTGGAGGCCATCAGCTAGTACAACAGCAGAGTCAGATCCAAACCCATTAGTGGAGGAAGAAAGAAAATGGACAACAAAGATGGAACATTACGGTCAGTATATAACTTTTTTGCTACGATTAGCTAGCAGTTGACAGACCTCACCAAAATAAAATGCAGCCAAGATATGGGTCATTGAAGAAAGCCTTCAATTTTTAAAGTGTTTTTCCAACTGGAGCAGAGGCATTTCTTGAACATGAAGAAGCCAGTGTTAAGTTAGAAGCCTTGGCAGAGGAAAAGGCACTTCCCAACTTCCTACCACTTTACCTATCCCATCTACCGCCACCATGTAAAACAAGAAATGGTAAAAATGGACAGTTAGAACCTTTTCCTCTGTTCATATATAGAATGGAGTGACAAGAGAAATCAGCACTTTCCCACAGCTCCATTCAATACCTGAGACCAAATTAAGTTTTTCATCTTAGAGGCCATGGAACTTGTTCTTTCTCCCCTGCAGGTATAGAAACAGAGTATTGATGCAGTCCCTGTAAAGACATGAAGAATATGCACTGGTGATGGGCTATGAATCTGCCTGATGTGGTCTTTTTTCTCTCTCCACATTTGTCCAGTTGCCTGATTAGTCTGGCACTTTATCAGCTCTGTATTTCATAAAGCTCCCTTCCTATTTCAGACAAGTAGTCTCCTCTTTGGAAATTACTATATTAACTGTAATTTAGTTTTAAAGGCTATATGTACACAGTTATAATGTTTTATGCAATTGTGATGTTTCTTAATTTTAGAGCTTGGCAAATGCAAATAAGTCTAATGGTGTCATTGTATGTTGAGATGTTATTTCCCTTTCTTACACATGCTTTGTGGGAGGGGGCATAAAAAGATTTTTTTTTTTGTTATATAAGAATAAATATTGTGTATCTTATTATATCCTGGAATGTTCATGAGATTAACTCCCCAGTAAAGTGCACTAAGCCATTTCTTTATATTAAAAGACTAAACCCCATAATAGTTATGCTGCATAAGACTCAACTATCACATTCTGAGCACTTGACCTTGTTGAAATTTGGTTTTCCAAGATATTTCGGACTCATCATATAAGGATGGAAAGAAGAGAGCAGTGTGCATATTAATCAAAAGAGGGATGCCTTTTAAGGCACATTACACACTGCAAAACAAACTGGGTAAATTTGTTTCTTATAAAGTATAGTTGGGTCCTCTGAGAATAATGTTACTGAATGCCTGTGTCCCCCACAGGTACAACTAAGGATTGAATAGCTAAGCTTTGTTGGGAGTGGGTTAGTTTTAAAGAGGGAATGACAACTTTGGCAGGATATTGGAATAAAATATTTTCACCTATAGAAGTTCACTTATACTCCAGACTAACAGTAGTACCCATTGGGTACATTCTTAGCTATATATTTAGCTGTAATGGGGTTCATGGACATAATACACTCCGGCAAAAATACAAACTCCAGATATACTTGCTATTCATATTAATTTCAATCTTTTTCATGTATAGGCAAGGTTTTGGTAATGCATGAACATAAATATTTAATTAAAATTGTTGACACGGGGCATGAATTTTTTTTTTTTTTTTTTGTGGACTGCATTTTTAAGCTGTGACATCTGCCTGGCATGTTGTATGGTATTTGTTAGTGAGATATCTATAATCAAAGACTGAATCCTTGCTTGCTTCACCTGGGGCAGAAACATTTTCATCTGTACAGATTGCATAATAGCTCCTTGGAAACTGCTGACTGAGTAGGAGACAGGCATGACTACTTTTTTAAACAACTTTATTCAAGAAAACAGCCTGTTTCCAATCAAACTCTGTCCAAGTGGTTAGATCACTGCATTGTATTTTGTTAAAGTATATACAACAAACCACAGTCCAATAGGGCAACTTTATTGGGTCTTTCTTTGGAACAAGGAACAGCAGCATATTTTTGAAATGTATATGGCAAAGGTATTTGGGCAGCATAGTGGCTCAGTAGTTAAGATCTCTGCCTCACAGTTTCATGGCTCCTGGTTCAAGCCTGACCTCAGGTCTCTGTCTGGGTTGAATTTGCATGTTCTCATTTTATCAGTTTGCATGGTTCCCTACCACCTACTCAAAAACAATTCTCAGTCTATACTTACCATATACTATATTTATCCTTGCTCTTGTATTAATATTACAGTTAATTTAGTAATTTCCAAGGAGGAGATGACTTGTCATAACTAAAAGAGCTTCATGATGATTACTTACCCAGTTAGATGAATGAATAAAATTAAAGAAATTGGAATACGGACTATGGTCCACACCTTTACCAAACACTAAACTTTGGAGGGTCAGTCTAGAGGCAGGGCAGGGATTAACAGAGCTGTTTTAATTGTCCACCTCTCTATGGTAATAAATATTGCTTGGATTGGTACTCTAATGTTATGATTAACTGTTACAGTTACCATCTCTAAAGACTGTTGCTGTATAAAACACTTACTGCAATGGTAAATTTTCATGTTTAGATCACTTAACAATAAAGCTTCCTTCTCTCTTTTGACCTATACTTGGATTTGTATATAGCTATGTTACACTTAGCATTTTATGATTATGAAAACTTCCTATCCTTAGTTATTTAGCTGTTGTGCTTACTGTTTATATTTACCTGAGCAGTTGAGGATTTGTGTGCCACAAGCACACTTTCCCCTGCAGTGCTTTTAGGCTCTAAGAACCTAAATTGGTGTCAATCCTAGATTTATATGGGAGTCTCCCACCACCTTAATCAATACCTGCACCATCAGTTTTAGCTTTTATGTGGAAAAGTAGCAGTTTTGATAAACTATCAACACAGCCCAGCTAGGGTTACCACCTGTCCCACTTTACGAGGGACAGTCCATCTTTGGACAGTTGTGTCCTGCAAAGAATTTGTAAAAATGGCAAATGTCCTGAGATTTTAGGACAAAATTATTTCCTATATTTTATGTAAAAGTTGTATAAAACAGTTATTCTGCATCTGAAACACATAAATGTTATAAGAAACAGAATAAGCAACTAAAATGCTACAAGAATAAGCTTTTATTTAGGCAAAAAAGTGAAGTTTTGTCCTTTGTACTGGCTGTGGGTATGTTTGGGGCTGCAAAATCTGACATCTGTACCAAAAATGTCTCACTTTGGACATTTGAAACGGTGGCAACCCTGAGCCCAGCAGGTTGCCATGCTAAGATGTACTGCTACACTGACCTTTCTTCAGAGCTCTAAGTTATGGTGAGGATCAGAGTTGGGGTTTGGCATATGATTAATGTGTTACCCCACAGACACAAGGTATAGAGTTTTGACTCTCACTTTTAACTTTCCCAGTGGCACAAGGTGCAAGTGCAGTGATCACAAAGAGTGAAGACAGCTGATGAAGGGTTCAAATCCAGTTTGAATCTTATACAGTCAGCCTATATTCAAGCAATACTGCAGGCAGCTGCTAATACTTAAGCCAAGATCTTTTTAAAAGGAGCACTTCATTTAAGGTTTTGAAGAAGACAAGTGTCTCCTTCAAGGAATTTGAAATGTATGCTGTAAAAAAACAGTGATGTTGCCTCTCTTTGAAGTAGCAAATACAGCAGACTTTAAGCATCTTTCATATAAATCTCAGTTATAAACGGCAGTTACCTGAGGTTGCAGAAACTTTGAATTACAAGCTTTAATGTGTAAGCCTCCATGCATTTTTTTATTAGGCTCTCTGGTATCTTTCAATTTGGGCATCACAGTTTGCATGTCTCACATTTCCTTGATGCTGCCAGTGGAAGGGAAGGGGACTGGGAGACCATTGTTTCTTAACCAGTATTATCCTGCTTGCTAAGGTTACCCTTACCAGCCTATGAGGACGGATCTACTTCATATAGTCGAACAACTGGAACATTGAAACCATAGCATCAAAATGGTGCAATGTCGAAAAGTCATAATATTGCATCTTAAATTATCGCATTTCATTCAGTAAAGCTATCTAAAGTACAAAAATGGTAGTATGCCTTTAAGACTCTGTACTACGTACCACAAATCAAAGAAATACAAACAAAAAGTATGGTGGATATTATTTTTACAAGTCCAGGTTCTAATGGACAGCTGTACAACACAACACTGTCACAAAAAGGTAAACCAGTGCTAATAAAAGATGGTTATGTGTACAATTTAGAACACACATCAAAAGCTAAAATGTACTGGTGTTGTAAATAAGTTATCATATAAATGTAAAGGGCATGCTGTAATCATTTCATTGAGTAATGGAGAGCAGTTAAACAAGTTTGTTGCTCATAGCCATGCAGGTGATCCTGTAGAAATAGAGAAGTATACTTTATGTACAGAATCAAAACATAGAGCTGCCATATCACAGGATACACCCTGCTTGCTGGTAGATGATGCAATCATTTCTACCTCTGTAGAGTTTGTTCCCAACCTCCCAAATGGAAAAGTGTTGCTGCAACAAGTGGGACAAATATGGAAGAAACATTGTACTACAGAGATTAATTCTGACCTTACGTTAGAGAACTTAGGTCTTAGCATGTTTCCTTTGAAGACTGGCTACTTCCTTGAAAAGAAAGTCATGGATGACACATCAGATAACATAGTGGTAGTTTTTACCACTGTCAATAATCTATTTGATCTAAGTAGAGTCACAATATGGATGATGGAGGCACGTACTTTTATAAAGGTGTAATCTGTAGGCAGTTGTACAGTATACATGGTTTAGTGAAATATGGTGGGTACAGCAAGTCTGTACTATTAATATTCTGCCTAATGTCAAAGTAGTCTTGAAAATGTTATAACATTATGTGGCACTGTATTTTTCATTTACTTTTGGAAAATGGTTTTGAGATTGTCAGATTTGTGCTATGTGACTTTGAGGTAGCTGCAATTAAAAGTGTCATTAAATATGAATGGGGAATTATTGAAGGGATATTTTTTTTCACTTTGGTCAGAATGTCTGGAGAAAAGTGCAAAGTTTAGGTTTATCTGCATTGTATAACAATTCACTAAGTTTTCAACTAGCAGTAAAATGTTTAGTTGCTCTAGCATTTCTACCTGAAGAAGAGATTCATTCCCAGTGGAAAGAAAATATATACTTAAATAGTTCGGTGATTGGTATCTTTTGGGGAAGGCAAGGAAATTCAGCACAAGGACTACAACATTTGCAAGTTTTCCTCCCCTGTTCCCGCTGTTGGTTTGGAATGTCTCAGATGTAAATGCCCTGTTTTTATCTTGTACACAAAATTCCATTCAGGCATAGTGCAGGAGGTTAAAAAGCTTAACTGGATGTAAAGTAACTAGCTTGTCTATACTATGTCTCTTGTCAGAGAACAGAACAGAACTGAAGAGCTACAAGTATGCATATCAATGGGATGTCCTCAATTCCCTAAAAAGAGGAAGCTGTTGCAGCAGCATTCTCAATTTGAAAGTATATTGAAAAACAAGTCTAATTATGGTCCTATGGAATTTTTGAAAGCAATTAGAAGAATATAGAAAATGTAATGTAATGGTTTTCCAAAAGGCATTCTGATTTCTCGGGTATTATTTAATCACTGAGTTTTCACTTTAACCTGGCGTGATGTGGACTTTCGAAGCACAGATTCACGATTTTTGGTGTCGCAATTGCAATGGGATGTAAATAAACTTCTAATGCAGGATTTTCAATGTTATGGGATTGTTATGTTTAGAATGTTGATCTTATGAAAGTTCGGCATTCTAAACTTTCGATGTTATGGTCTCGATGTTTTGAGTTTCGATGTTCCAGTTGTTCAACTATATGAAGTAGATCCATCAGGACACAGAGAGCAAAATCAGAGCTGGCAGAAGTACCATGCGCACTGATCAAATGCCTGGGCTTTTCATTAGCCCTAATTCCCCACCACTACTACAGTGTGAAGATGACACTGATAGGCTGGAATATCAATGAGGTATGACTTGAGGGTGTGTCCACCCCAGGTCTATAGAGCAGTCATGCCTCCTTCAGCTCTTCTGTGCATGCCCAGCCTCAGCCAATACAAGGGCTCAATGAAAGATCTGCCATACATGATTCCCAGCTCCAGGATGGGCATAATGGTCCTCCCTGCCCCTGCTGCCAAGCACATGAGCTGCTGTAAAATCTGGTCACCTGGGCTGTAGTCAGAGCTTTATCCTTATACGGCTCTGGCATAGGCCATCCAAGAGTGTCTTTTTGTATGTACATCTCACTAAAACCACACAAACAAAAAAATCAGTTTCTAGGGTAACATCTACTATTTCTTTGAACCAGTAAATACAGTTTCCAATGCTTTGCCTTAATTTACCAACTTTCTTTGGAAAATGTACTACATAAATTGGACATTTAGAAACAACTGCAATATTGTACCAAGACTCCTTTGGAAAAGCTTATCAATTCTGTAAACTTCATGAAAGAAAGAGAGGGTCTACCTGTTACTTTGTTACATTTTGCTATGGTAAATATGGCAAAACACTGAGGACCTTACAGTGCAGTATACAAAAGCTGCAATTACATCTTCAGTATACTGTAGAAGTGTCTCTACTCAGGACATACTTGAGCTTTATGCTCATTCTAGAAGTAGGACAGATTTTGCACAGTTGTATCATAGGATATATAGCGATCTTGTAGATTTCCTCAACCCAGTGATCTCCTCTGTTTAGGATTCTGTTCATGTGTTACAGGTTTCTGCTCCGGTAATGCTCTTTGAAGTAACACAGTACATTTGTGTCAGGTACTAAGCATGGGTTTAGATCTTCAAGGGAGAGGTCAGTATGCCATTAAATTATTCTTCATTCCCCTTCTTACATTTCTAGTTTACAAGCTAGTTTAAATACTTTTAGTGTTTTGAATTACTAACTTGCTCACAGGCTCTTGGAATTATTTATGTATTTGTCTTTGTTGACTGGGTCCGACTGGGCAAAACACATTTTCAGTGGAGGCCCAGGGAGAAAAGCTCCACATTTAAGTTACACATGATGTACATTTATAAGGGCAGAGTAAAACATCTATACATGAGCTTATTTACATGATATTTAAATATTTTTAGATATTTCTTACATGAACATAACAGTTTAACAGAAAAAATAAGAGAGAAATTAACACAAATTGTCTAATTTTTGAACAGAGAAATAACATACAGTAACAATGTATTTATAGCATGATGATTACAGGGAAAATATCAAACTTGGGTGTTTGAGCTTAGTAATAATTTACAGACAGAGAAGCAGAATGTAGCTTAAACATGATAAGAGAGATATGAAAGGAGAAGTTATGGAAATGAGCAGGAAGATAAATGGAGAGAGGAGGAATTGTAGTTACTGATGGGGTGTAACAGGAGGAAAAGTAAGAGTTTAGGAAATAAGTGCAGTATGAGGAGGAGTGATGAGGTACAAAAAGATCGGGAAGAAAGTGTAAGAGATGGAGAAAAGAAATCTGAGTAAAGCTAGTCTGTTGAGCAGGAAGAGCAAAGACATCTTTGGCATAGGTGCTATTTATGCAAAGTTCTGAAACTATTTTAAGTTTTCTATCTGTTTTAACTGTGTGGGGATTTCATTCCAGAGTTTTGACACATGATGAGAGTAGAGAGAGTCTCCAGCAGTGTTGAATGTGTTACTGATACACAGTAAAAGTTTACAGCTAGGCCGAAGTTCTCTAATGGGGGAATAGCACAATAATTTTCAACTGGTTTGGGAGTTCAAGCCAATTTAATTGTTTTAATGCAAAGCAATGGTGCGTTTTATAAGGTTGGTTGGTTGAAAATTTAGCTATTTTGTAGTACCAGGAGGCTAGTTTAGTTTTATTCATAGTGTTGATATTTGTAAGAATAGGGGACACATATAATAAAGAAGTAAGGGGGTTTGTTGCTGCTAAGGTAATTCTTGCTTGATCTGTCAGGAAGTGTTTAACCCTGCAGAGGGAGACTAGTTTTTGGTGAGTTTTCTAAACCGAAAGAACCATGTGGTGATCAAATTTGAAGTTGCCATCTATTATGACTCCAAGTAGTTTAATTTGGCTTATAGTGTCTGGTGTCTGTTTTTGTGTTATTACTTGAGGTAATATGAAATGTGTTTCTGGTTAAGGTATAGTTTTGGAATAAATAGGATATATATATATATATATATATATATATATATATATATATATATATATATATATATATTTTTTGGCATTAAACAGCAAGTTAGAAATTTTTAGCCATACTTCAATGTCAGTGAATGACTTTTGAATGCTTTCTTATAATTTTGTTATGGATGGGACAAAGCAGATAAGGGTTGAATCGTTGGCATATTGTACGAGAGTAGCAAGTGCTGTAGTGATATGAAGGCCAAGAATTTACTCTTGGGGAACACCAACAGAGATTGGTTGAAATGCTG
Source organism: Protopterus annectens (assembly GCF_019279795.1). Lineage (NCBI taxonomy): Eukaryota > Metazoa > Chordata > Ceratodontiformes > Protopteridae > Protopterus > Protopterus annectens. The sequence goes on from NC_056749.1 coordinate 541,735,946, forward strand.
AAAGGTTTTGTTGCCATTTAGTTGCCTGCTGATGACTGCATAAAAAACTGTGAAAACAGGAGAGGAAGGGGAAAGTAAGATCTAGTGTTACAAGTTCAGGAAGCAGCTTTTGGTGAGATACTGTGTCAAATGCTTGAAAAGATCAGGGAAAAGTGAAGAAACAAGGTTGCATTCCTTTTTGTATTGGTTTACTATGTTGGTGAAGTTGAGGAGGGCAGTAGTTGGGCCTGAAACCATGCTGGATGTTGGACAGGAGGCTGTGTTTGGTTGTATGTTTCATAGGTTGAGAGTGAATACATTTAGGATCTTAGGAGATTACTAGGTTAATGGCATTGGGGCCCTTACAAGCCTATCCAAAATCTTATCCCCAAAAAAAGAAACCTCAGTCAGTACCTGTCAATGAGGGGCTCAGGTGGAACCCCTGGAACAAATTTGTGGTTTCCCATCCACTCATCAAGGTTGCACTTGAAGAGGGTAAGCGAGGTACTGCTTGACATGTATGGGAAGTCTATTCCAGAGATGGGGCAGCTTCTGGGAGACAAACCTGTCTCTCCAGCAGGTTTTGTTGATGTCACATATTAGATTCAGGCCTTTAGAGCAGGTAATGCATGGGAAGTTAGACTTATGGATATGAAGCATCTCTAGTAGGGCAGGGGCTGAGATTGTCTTGTAGGCAAGATACAGATCACCTCTGAGAAATCTTTAGGATACCGGGTAGAGCCTGTCCACATAGGACAGGTGTTGGAGGACATGGATTCTCTTTGTGAGGTATTTCTGTGGCCTTTCCAGTTGGTGCAGATGTTTGGAGAGGTACATACCAAATGGGGCATTATACTCAATTATTGGTCTAATGAGGGAGGAGTATAGAGAGGTAATAACCTCCTTTTTTCTGGATGCAATCCCTTTACTTATGAGAGGAACCAAGTAAAAGGCTTTTCTGACCACTGCTGCTACATGATGGTAGAATGTGAGTGAATCCTTTGTCAAGGATTGTTGAGAGGGTGATACAATAGCAATATGTCTATAGTTTGTTAACTCTGTTGAAGTACCTCCTTTGTGAAGGGGTATAATAATGGATTTTTTCTAGAAGGGTGGGATATAGTTTAAAGTTATTGACAGGTTGATTACAATGGAGTGAGGGAAGGCTAGTGCTTCTGCACCTATTTTGATAAATGATAAAATGTTTTATATACATTTTTTTAGCATGGAAGCAAAACATATAGATATTTCAGCTACCAAGCCCCATGTCCAATCTCTGCATCTGACTGAGCTTACCAGTACCTGACTTGGCAACCATACTATATCAGCTCCCCCATTTGCGTACATGCAGAGAAGAGATGCAGGAGACATGACATCTGTATGGACCTGGGGTAGAGACAGCTTCCTTATCATATTTTTGCAGGAGAGCATAGTCCTCTATATCATCCAGTTTGGTGGTTCTGCCACCCACAGCTTTGATTTCTAGACCGTTGCAGTCACACAAACTAAGATAAAGGATATAATTTTATTCCCTTTACTCCAGGTTAATGTAGATACATAGAGCTAGTACATTTGCAGACCAAGAGTGCATCGAAAGAACATTAAGAGTACAGAAGGGACAACCCTTCTGTAGGGGGGAAATGAAAGAAAACCTTATCATGTTATACTCAATTAAATGTATCATTCTGGACTATCAGATCATGATAAGACTGATAAGATTGTTTCCAGAAGATTGGGTTCAATACATTTGGCACCTTGAAAGTGGACCTATACATGTGTGTGTGTGTGTGCGCATGTATATATATATATATATATATATATATATATATATATGCGTGTGTGTTGAATTATCACCAGCAATGAAGTGATTGATGCTAGCATTTCATAATTCAGCAAAATTGGAAAAACTCAAAACATATAAAATAAAAATGATTGCAAAATGAAACATATAGTTTCCTTTTATGTTCAGATCACAAAACCCCCACTACACATTCATCCCAAATTTGACTAGTAATAGCATTATGGAAAGAGTTTTTGAAAAGTAATGATCTGAGTTAGGGTTAGCAGGTATTAGTAAGGTGGACAGGAGGCATCTAACTCTGCACCTTACCTTTCAAAAATCCATTCTGTAACACTACTACTAATCAAGACAGCTCAGGCAGACACACCGCAGTACAGCTATGCCCTCACATAACCCTCCTGTAAGCTTAACCTAGCTGCACTTGCACAAACACTCCTACCCCCATGTTGAAACCTTCAGAATATCTGAAGGTTTCACTATTAGTTTCCTAAACCCACACTTAGCCTAGCTACACATATTCAGTGATCCACAATACAAAATCATTCAGTTTTGATACCACATGTCAGAGTCATTCATTCTGTCAGCCAGCATCTCATCAGTGAATGACACACGCACTATATATATATATATATATATATATATATATGTGTGTGTGTGTGTGTGTGTGTGTACACACATACAGTATATACAGTCACACACCAACTCAGTAAATACTTGTGTTTCCAACTGATGAAGTACAGAGACAGATGGAGGTACAGCAGTAGACTTTGGACAACTCATTTATTAAAACAATAATTGTATTGTTTTAGTAAAGTTGGGTGGTCTGTAGTGTACTCCTGTGTATCCATTTAATAGATAGAAAATAAGAGAATAATTTTTTGTCTCAGAGCATTTCTTTGTGGATGTTTCTTGCTTCAAAGAGCTGAGGTTGATGCATGGCATTTCTACTTATATGGGAATCACATGCCGCCATACAGCAACACACCACCATCAGCAAGAAACTGTCATTAGGCTTCACAGGTGAACAAGGGTGTCTTTGGGAAAATGGCCAGACAATTGCATCTTTGCTAGTGAGTAAACCCAAATGTTATGATTTACTGGCAGTTTGACCTTTTTTATATAATTTTAGTGTAATAGTAAGTAGCTCACACAACTCTGCTTTCTGTAAGCTCTCAGCCTTACATCCATCCATGCACAACCCCTTTTCCCATGTTTTGCACCTATGGTCGGGGTGTCATTTCAACAGTGACAATCATGTAGAACCAAGGTTCACAACACTGTGTAGATAGCCCTGCCATGATTGTTCTTCCATACCACACACACACACCTATGGCCAATTTAGAGTGTCTACTCTACCTACTGCATGTCTTTAGAGTGTGGGAGAAAACCACAGCACCTGGAGGAAATACATGTAAACACGAGGAGGACATGCAGACTTCACACAGAAGGCACCCTAGCCAAGAATCGAACCAGAGAACCTCCTACTGCAAGGTGAAAATGCTATCTACTGCACAGCTGTTGTACTGCCAGCTACTGGAAAAAAAATGATCTGGTGCCTTCACTGAGGAAAGTTTTCTTAGAAGTAACTATGCATATTTCGGAAGAAGGTACTACAGTAAAATACAGGTAGTGGTATTCTTGTTTCAGCTTATAGGACGTATTTGGTCTTTGTCAGCCAGACTATTCCTAGCATGACTAGACTGCATTTTAGCAAGTATTATGATGGGCTAGAATGTTATGTGTCATATTAAGAAATGTCAGCATTATCTTAAATGTGTGTGGGATCAGTCTTTTAACATATCTAGGTGTCGGAATCTACAGTTCCTTCCTATGTAAATGAATTTCAGTAGTGGATAACTTTGGAAACCATAAGTTTAATCAGACCATTTTTGAATTTTTCTATGATGCAAACCTTGATGATTGATACTTTAGAGTCAGAATGGGGAGTGCTCTGTACCCAGGAAAGGTTTAGTTGATGTGGCACTTTTTGCATATAGGTGTACACATCATTCTGAAGGAGATGCCAGTGGTCTTTCTTGAAACAAAATTTCAAGGACAGCTTTCAACAACGAGTCTTAAGTCAGCAAACATATCACTGTGATATGAAATATAAACATGCACTGATAAACCAAATCATAGTACTTTTGCACAATTACCATGCAGTCATATCCAATAATCTCTGGTTAACAGCAATTCAGGTACTCTAGAAAAAGTAATATACAAGTGGATAGCTTCAGCCAGTCAGTACAAGTGACTCAGGAGTGAAAAATGATTTCACAGATGTTTTGTGGTCTTCCAGTAAGACTTGGGCAATATTTGCAAGCATATAATTATTTGGTCCCTGCTGAAGTTTTACAAACAGAAAATAAGTAAGGGAGATAATTTTATTTTCTTTGTGTCTGCACATTTTTTAGCAATTTAATCTGCTTTCTGCAGTGTCTGTTCTGTTTTTGCAATTTAGTTATTGCTTTGATTTCCTGTTTTGAGAAATCTGTAGGCCTGATGCTTTGGGACTGCCTGAGATTGTGTGTATCTAGGTGACAATTATATGATATATAGCTGATCCAGGAAAAAACTTTTAACAATTGGGTTTCAGATTTCACCTCCTTGTCATTGGTGTGTTTGCTTCATTGACTGGTATTTAATTCACAACTGTGCAGCCCAACCTGATCTTTCTGAGCTTGGGAAACATTTGCAAGCAAACAATTACTTGGCTTCCTGATAGACTTTTAAAACTAGAAAATAAGCCAGGGATGTAATTTTACTTTCTTCTTTTGTGCCTGCATTTATTGTTTTAGCCATTTGGATCTGCCTTCTGCAGTGACTGTTCTATTCTTGCACTTTAGTTACTGCACTGATTTCCTGTTTTGAGAAATCTGTAGGCCAGGAGAAGCAAGAGCAAGATGGATGCTTAGGGTTATGGATGCAGTACAGTCTGACATCTGTGACTACCTCCATCCCATTGGTGAGGCCTTGGATCATTTCACTGATGTAGTGGATAGATGGTGGGCTGGGACAATGTCTATCTTTGACCACACATTGTCTCTGCTGAAATATCTGGTTGGAGTTGGGCATCAGACACGTGGACTGAGACCAGCAACACCATCTGCTGAGAGTCCACGTGGCCATGCGCACACATGCTCCCATAGTGGCAGTACCTGCAGTGCTACAGAGAGAAGTGTGCTGTCCAGACCACAATGTGGCAGGCTATATGCAAGTGGTCCTGGGTGGTCCCATGGGGTCACAGGCCCAGCTGACCACAGCCACTGTCAGGCACTAGCATCACATCTGACCTTGATCATGGTGGTGCCCATGCTACTCCTGATGAAGCCATTTCCTGTGTTCATAGCTTGAGAATTGTCAAGTGAATTGTGCCACTCTACCATGTATGGTCCACAGGTGTCCACCATACACATGTAGGGCTAGCACTGAGCTTGACTTGTATACATGCACACACTCCAACACCACTGTCACATGCAGTTCACCAATGGACACACATGGCACCTCTCCATGGCCCATCTAACCAGCACCCCTTCCTGACTCACACACATATGCTGTCAACTGTTTGGCACAACCTAGGCCTCTGGCACCTCCACAACACACCCTGTGCATGTGATGATACCTGTGCCACATCCCTGCCATCTGTGTCATCAATGCAGGGACCTGCAAAAATGTATCTGATGCACAGGGTGCCTATATTACTTTACATGTGTTTGTGTAGTGCAGTTGTGTTATCCCACGACAGTTGTTGTGGGCCATGACAGGTACTGCATGTTGGCATGTGTCTTGACTACACATCAAACATTGTGTATCTTTGTTGCCTGATGGTACACTGGTGTTAGTGTTACAGAGTGACAGGTGTGTCACAGACCTGTGTATGTTTTTGTCCCACGAGTCTGAGCGGTTCAGTTATGAACACATAGCATCAATGCAGTGACACAGGATAGCAAGGCAGCACAGCATAAATATAATGTCAGCAAGGTATGCCAGTACATGTGCATGGCTCCCTCGATGCATATGTGTAGAACAGTGTTTTGGGGACAGTCAGTGTCATCATGCTATCATACCTTGTGAAAAGGTCTGCTACCCTTGATACGTGCCACCTGGGTATTCTGCACATACAGCTCTAGATGGTGGCAGACATCAATTATGCTTATGTAGATGAGGGAAATTTAAGGCTAGTGGCTACTCACAGGGCTATAAAATGCATAACCATTGCACAAAGATAGGCCAGATGGGTATGTCTCTAGTGCCGCAAGCAGATATATTTACACTCACACACACACACACACACACACACACACACACACACACACACACACACACACACACACACACACACACACACACACACACACACACACTGGATGCTGTGAGATTCGAATCCCTACCTATCTAGAAATACACACTATATCTTGCAGTATTTATTGCATGCGCCACGGAGTTTATCTGATATCAGAGTGTCAGCCAGCATTGTTAAGGTGGATGACATCAGCAGGCCTTGTAAAGGAGGCCAATGATGAGGCCAGCAGCTAGTCATAGGGCCTTAAAATGCATCACCATTGCACACAGATAAGTCAGGTGGGCATGTCTGCAGTGCCCCAAGGGGATATATGTAGATGGGTCTACTTTGTTTCATTGAAAGCTCATTTCACTGAATTTAAATTCACCCTGACCAAATCGCTGAAAGCTCAAATTACTGAAAACTCATTTAACCGAATCTCATTTCACTGAAGTGAAGTACTGGCACTGTGTACAGGACTGTAAGACAAGTACAAGGTATATGCCCTTTTCCCCACTGTAGTGCAATCCTGGAGTTTATATATATAGTTAGAGGGGTTGGGGGCATAGCCCCCCATCTAGTTTTTTTTTTTTGTTATATTTCACCAAAAGCTTCAAAACAATGCATCTTAAACCATAGACATGCATACTTACAACACCAATGACTAAATCTTTCCAGAAGACAATATATACCCAATCTAAGTAGGGGGCTATGCCCCCCCACCCTCAAATATGGGGAGCAGTGCCCCACACCCCCTCAACTATATATACTAACTCCAAGATCGCACTACAGTGGGGAAAAGGGCATATACCTTTTTCTTGCTTTACAGTACTCTACACAGTGCCAGTACTTCACTTCAGTGAAATGAGATTCGGTGAAATGAGTTTTCAGTAATGTGAGCTTTCAGAAATTTGTCAGAGTGAATTGAAATTCAGTTAAATGAGCTTTCAACGAAACAAAGTAAACCCATGTGCATAAACACCCACACATAAAGAAGTTGGATGATGTGAGATTAGAACCCCCTACCTATCTACTATTACACACACTACAGCTTGCAGTACTTATCACATGCACCACAGAGTTTATCTATTAAATTCTCAGTCAGTGCTCTTAAGGTGGATGACATCAGCAGACCTTGTAGAGGAGGGAATTCAGACCGAATCTCATTTCACTGAAGTGAAGTACTGGCACTGTGTACAGGACTGTAAGACAAGTACAAGGTATATGCCCTTTTCCCCACTGTAGTGCAATCCTGGAGTTTATATATATAGTTAGAGGGGTTGGGGGCATAGCCCCCCATCTAGTTTTTTTTTTTTGTTATATTTCACCAAAAGCTTCAAAACAATGCATCTTAAACCATAGACATGCATACTTACAACACCAATGACTAAATCTTTCCAGAAGACAATATATACCCAATCTAAGTAGGGGGCTATGCCCCCCCACCCTCAAATATGGGGAGCAGTGCCCCACACCCCCTCAACTATATATACTAACTCCAGGATCGCACTACAGTGGGGAAAAGGGCATATACCTTTTTCTTGCTTTACAGTACTCTACACAGTGCCAGTACTTCACTTCAGTGAAATGAGATTCGGTGAAATGAGTTTTCAGTAATGTGAGCTTTCAGAAATTTGTCAGAGTGAATTGAAATTCAGTTAAATGAGCTTTCAACGAAACAAAGTAGACCCATGTGCATAAACACCCACACATAAAGAAGTTGGATGATGTGAGATTAGAACCCCCTACCTATCTACTATTACACACACTACAGCTTGCAGTACTTATCACATGCACCACAGAGTTTATCTATTAAATTCTCAGCCAGTGCTCTTAAGGTGGATGACATCAGCAGACCTTGTAGAGGAGGGAATTCAGAGGCCAGCAGCCAGTCACAGGGCCATAAAATGCATACCATTGCATGGAAATAGCCCATATGGGTATGTCCACAGTCCTGTGGGGGATATATTGATATATACATACACACACAGAAATGGATGATGTGAGATTAGAACCCCTTCTTCTTTAGTAATATACACTACAGCTTGCAATACTCATCGCATGCAGCACAGAGTTTATCTGATATTAGATTCTCAGCCAGTGCTCTTAAGGTGGATGACATCAGTAGGCCTTATAGAGGAGGGAATTTGGAGGCCAGCAGCCAGTCACAGGGCCATAAAATGCATACCATTGCACAGAGATAGTTCATAAGGGCATGTCCATAGTGCTGTGGGGATATATTGATACACACACACACACACACACACACACACACACACACACACACACACACACACACACACACACACACACACACACACACACACACGATGTGAGATTAAAACCTCTACCTATCTAGGATTACACATTACAGCTCACAGTAATTATCGTATGTGCCACAGGTTATGTCTGTTGTATATGTTGATGCAGGCACAGTACTTGTGGAGTATGTAAAGTGAACTTGTGTTAGACAGCATGTGTGGCCTGCAGAGTGATAATGCTTGGTACTGTTATTGTATCTAGTGTCCTAGGAGTGGGATACCTAGTAATATCCCTGCTATGTGCATACACTTGCCAGTCTGGCCATATGTGTGAACAATATGGCTTGTCCAAGGCATGCATTGCAGCCATTGTACATTACACCACCTGTGCACCTGTGTTTGCCTACATGATGACAATCAGCAGACACGGGGGTTTGTGGGTGAGTGATTTATGTACTGTTTTAGGCTTGGTCTGGTTCCATCGGAATGGTTGTGATGTGTAAGTGCAGATAACCCCAGCATTCCGGGCTATGTGGGGACATTTGTACATCCCCATCCATATCTATATAAATGTGTATAACAGGTATGTCTCCTTAAATGTTACTGTGTGTGTACATTATGTAAATGTGTTATGCAGATATATGTGGAGAGTCTCTGCATCATTGTACTTTATATAGCTATACATACATTTTGTTATCATATATATATATACATATATATATATATATATATATATATATATATGTGTGTGTGTGTGTGTGTGTGTCACATACTGATAGATACACTCATCAAGTGTGAGGGGGATAGGGAGAGACAGATATGTATACATAGCTGTATGTATGTACAGACATATTTCCACGGGCCTACTTCACTTCTCCGAAATCCCATCACACTGACATTCATTTCACTGAGACCAAATAACCTAAACTTCAAAACACTGACAACTCATTTCACCGACAGCTTAAAATGCTAAATTTCAGAAGACTAAATGGGAAACCATACACAAACAAATGCACAAAACTAATGGCTACCTCTTTCCACGACTTAAAAACTACTTGTGTATCTTCTTAACAAAAAACACACAATATAAAACCAGACTAAGTGGGGGCCACACCCCCCAACATGGGGGGCTGTGCCCCCCCTAACTATATATGCTAACTCCAGGTCACACTACAGTGGGGAAAAGGGCATATACCTTCTAATTGCCTCACAGTACTGTACACAGTGCCACATCATGTCTATAGCTTACAATTCAGTGAAATGAGATTCAATGAAATGAGTTGTCAGTGTTGTGAACTTTAGGTGATTTGGTCTTAGTGAAATGGGATTTCGGTGAAGTGAAGTAGACCCATTTCCACATAGCAGATCTTTGGGAGCTAGAGGCGACAGACTTGGGCTCAAGTTAACTAAGTGTAGGAGCATGCCCAGTGTGACTGACAGTACTTACAAGGTGACTCCAGGCCAGAACTACCTGTACTCCAGTCTGGGATTATGTGTGCTGCAGGCCACTGGCTGCTGCACCTGTTACTACAGTACTTCACTTTCCTGATATTGTCCAAGGCATTCCCCACCTGTTTGCTGAGCTTAATATGTGACTCATACCTTACAACTATACAGAGCTTCACGGACTGTCCAGCATTTTGTCTCATATGTTTGGTCTGTTTTACATAACAGTATAGTTTTGTGGCAAATTAGTGGCAGATCAGTGAAGATTGGCATCAATAAATAATGACAGACATTTGAGTTTCAGACTCCATACACATCAGGAGATTCATGCTAATGCAAGACTTGTTATTCCAATGACATTCTACATTTGTAACAGCAAATATTTAACACCTGTCCCTATTTGTGGGCCTTGGTCCCACGTTTATTCATGGCTTTGGTCAGATTTCCTGCTCTAAGAGTTTGAGAGGTATGCTGAGACTGGAGTACATGATGTAACACCACACACAGGGTGACAGTCTGCATACCTCTCCCTGTACATGTTTTTGCAGAATGTCCAGCATTTCACCCCATATATCTGCTGTGTTCCTCATACATTTATGGTTTTCCAGTACTATACTATAAACAGCAGTCACTGATTTGTAATTACTGACAGATTTCAGTGATGGGCCTTTACATCCTGCAGCTAATCTGACCTGTTGCAGGCTGCTGTTATGCTAGCCACCTGCTAGGTTACTCAAGTGTTTATAATGTCTGTCTGTAGATATGGCCCTTTGTCTCTCCATGCACTCTGGCTTTGTCCAGCTTTATTGCAGTTACAGATTGAGGGGTTATGACAGTCTGTGGGAATACCACCATATGAGTACCTCACATGCAAATTATGTTGGATGCTGCCAGATTCAAACCATCAACACTGTTTCCCATGCTACTGTCTCTGGCCCACTGAGCCACACCAGCTGCCAGACAGAGAAGTTTAATTCCTCACAGTATCAACAACATACAGGAATTGTCTGGTCTGCTGGTATATCATTGCATACTTCCTGTTACAGCAGTTGTATGGGAACACTGATATGTTTGGGGTGGGTGATGACCAGACCATGCTCTGCTGGCACAGATAGTTATTTGACTGTCCTATGACCACACTGTTTGGCATCTCCCTTGAATACTGTCATGGAGTTTACAGCCATGCGGCCTAGTGGATATCATAGGGCACATACTGGTGAACAGAGTACCTGTTGTCCCAAGTGGCTGTTAGATCTGTACAAGTAGACCTGTAGCCCACTAAAGATCTCTGCAAGTAGCCCATTAATACACTATATATATATATATATATATATATATATATATATATATATATATATATATATATATCCCACTATATTCCCTTGCATACATGTGCAGGTCCATACATATGCTATCATATTGTAGTACCCCTTACAAGTGGCGTATAGGAGAGTGACTGACCTTGAGAATGCAGCAGGTAACAAATCTGTAGTTCTGGACTACCTCTGTCTGATGTATGCAGTCCACAGCCAATACATAGTGAGGTACAGGTTGTGTGTTCTGGCTGGCATCATTTTTACTAATATGTATGCGAATCAGAGTAAGGTGTCGGTCCCTAGGTTGTCAGTGCATGTGCTATACCTTGTCTCTTGGCCAAGGCTGGGGCATATTGGGCACGCCTATTTCTGCCTACAGAGACAGCCTCAGGGGGGTTCCGCCTCCGAGTCCCCCTGTGGGTGCAGCTGTGGTGACCTATGCACTGGTGGGGGGATTTGTATCCCTTCCCTTTCTGATCCTGCTGCAGCTGTTTATGCAGGGTCATACTGTGTAGCATGGCACATACTGTGAACATTTGTGCACATGTGGCTGGAGAGTACTGCAGGGCTCCACCAAATATATAGAGGCACTGGAACCATGATTTTAATAGCCCAAACACATGCTCTTTGATGTTCCTAGTTTGTGCATTTGCCTCATTATGGCATTCTTTGGTGGGTTTATGTGTATTTCTGATGAGTGTCATCATCCATGGTTTCAGTGCATAGACATCATCCCCCAGTAAATGGCAGTGTGGGATGTCCCCCTAGCAAACATCTGGTATAGCTGGGATGCATGCCAGATATGGAAGTTGTGATAACTGCCAGTGCTGCTAGCACACACATTCAAGATAATGCCCTGGGCTTTGCACACAACTTGGCAGTTGATAGAGTGGTACCCCTTGTGGTTGACATAGATTCTACCCTCCTCACCAGGTGGTGCCTTGATGTGTGCATGAGTGCAATCTATGGCATCCAGTATCTCAGGGTAGTGTGCTACATAGTAGAATAATTGCATACTGCTGGCCCTCTCCTCAGGGGCATTGGGGAAATAAATTTGCTCCCTGGCATGTGGTAGCATGGCATCAAGGAACTGGTGGAGTACCCTGGAAGCAGATGGCTATGAGACCCCCATCATGTCCCCAGTTGGTCTTTGGAAAGTACCTGTAGCTAGTGTCCTAAAGGCTACACATACCTTTGTTTCCACTGGGATGGACTCCCCTCTGTTGGCTCTGTGTCTGAGTTGAGGTAGGCAGAGCTCAGTGAGTTCATAGGTAGCTACTAGGCTATTGGCCCTAGGGCCCATATAAGCCTAGCCAAACAGTACCCTGGCTTTCACCACCCAAGAAAATTATTTTCCTGTGCCCCTGTCGAGCAGAGCCACAGAAGTGATCCTCGGGGTGAATTTCCTATCTCCCATCCAATCATCAAGATTTTTCTTGATGAGTGCTAATGAGGAGTTTTGTTTGATATATAAAGGTAGTTTGTTCCAGAGTATGGGAAGTCTCTGGGACAGGAATCTATCCCTCCAGCATGTTCTGTTTTTGTGGTGACAAGGTTTAGGTCCCTAGAGTGTGTAGCTCGGAGGGATTGGGATTTCTTTAAGTGGAACATGTCCAACAGCTCTGGGCTTCACATAGCTTCGTATGTTAGACAGAGATTGCCTCTGAGTAGGCGATTTGCGATGGAGTAAAGCTGGAGTTTTTTGAGATGGTCTACGTAGGGCATCTGTTTGAGGCCTGTAGTCCTCTTTGTGAGGTATTTCTGCTGCCTTTCCAGTTGTTGTAGATGTCTTGTGAGGTACATACCAAAAGGGGCGTTGTATTCTATTATGGGTCTAATGAGTGATGAGTAGAGGGAAACAATGACCTCTTTTTTCCTGGATGAGAAACCTTTTGTGATGAGGTGTGCCACATAGAAGGATTTCCTGACTACTGTGGCAATGTGATTATCAAAGGAGAGACTACTGTCCACCTGTGTCCCAAGGCCTCTTATCACACTTTCGGTGTTAAGTAGACTATGTGGTAGTTCATGGGTACAGAGTTTTTACCAAAAGGGATGACGATGCACTTTTTGGCATTGAGCTTGAGGCCATGGCTTTGACACCAGGCATCTGTCTCAGTGAGACTCTTTTGTATGATGTCCACATCGTTAGGAGTTTTGATTATGGCTCCTAGTTTGCAGTCACCTGCGAACTTTGTTAGCCAAAGACCTGTGTTAGCCTGTACTTCAGAGAAGTGGATACCAAACAGGAGAGGACCCAGGACTGAACCCTGTGGTACTCCATTTGTCACTGGTCTGAAGTTGGATTTAGAGTCTGCTACTTTCACAGTGTGGGTTCTGTCAGTGAACCAGTTGGCAACCCATCTTGTGACATAGGGATTTATACCTAGTTTAGTGTGTTTATCTATAATTCCAGAGTGGGGGATGGTGTCAAAAGCCTTGGCGAGATCTAGATAGGCTGTGTGAACCACCTTACCCTCATCTATGGCTTTGTTGACTACTTCAAAGACGTCTATAAGGTTTAGGAGACATGATCTGCCTTTTACAAACCTGAACTGGGTAGGGTCCAGAATTTGGAGATTACCAATGCCATTGTTTAAAGTTTCATGGTTCCATAGCCTTACAGACCAGGCTCATCAGGCTAATGGGGTAGTAGTTCCCAGGATCCGTGGTGGCTCCCCCTTTGTGGAGTGGGATAACCGTTGCTGTGTGCCATTCAGTGGGCACAAAGCCTGAGGTGAGGCTGTGATTGAACATGGTACTTAGGTGGGGTGCCAGTTCATTCTGTAGTTCATGTAGAATGCAGCCTGGGATGCTGTCAGGTCCCATGGATACTGTGTTCTTGGCTTTGGAAAGTATTTTTTTTTACCTGTGCAGCCATGATTACAGGAATTTTGCATTCTTCCGGTATAGAGATGGGCCCTTTAGGGGCTCCGAGAGGGTTAAAGTTAGCACTGAACCTATCTGCCAGGATGTTGGCAATATCAGTTGGTTCTGTATATTTAGCACCATTGTACTGTAACTCAGAGCTGTAGTTCATGTAGAACGTAGCCTGGGATGTTGTCAGGTCCCATGGATACTGTGTTCTTGGCTTTGGAGAGTATTTTTTTTTACCTGTGCAGCCGTGATTACAGGAACTTTGCATTCTTCCGGTATAGATATGGGCCCTTTAGGGGATGAGAGAGGGGTAAAGTTAACACTGAACCTATCTGCCAGGATGTTGGCAATATCAGTTGGTTCTGTATATTAAGTGCTATTGTGCTGTAACTCAGAGTAGATCTGAGTGTTGCCATCGAGATTCTTGACATAGCTATAGAATGCTTTGTGGTTGTCTTTAGAATCAGTGGCGATTTTGTTTTCGTAACTAGCTTTGGAGGATTTTATAAGGGATCTCAGCTTCTTACTGAGGCTGACCAGGGAGTTCCTCCAATCATGGGATTTTACTCTTTTTTGCAACAGTTTCTTTCTTCTGTTGTAGAGTTTGTTTATGGCAGGGGACCACCAGATTGGCTTCCTTTTTTTTGGAGGATAGCATCTTGGTTCTGTTAGAGATTGCATGATCCATGCACTTGTGTAAGTGCTTATAAAGTGCATTTGTATAGGATTCAGCAGTTGTACCTCTATTGTCCGTCAGCATGGGTGTCATGAAGTTTGCACTTCTCTCTTAAGAAGAGTGAAGTTGGCTTTGGAGATATTTTTACGGTGGTTTCTCTAATGGGGGGTGGGGGTGGGATGTGGATGTCTAGGGGGATTAGCTTGTGGTCGAATCTTCCTATGAGGAATTGACTGCTGTTGTGGAATACCTGTTGCCCATGTTGGTAATTACCAGCTATAGTTCTTGTAGTATGTCCCTGTCCACCCTGTAGCATTCTACAGTCTCCAGTTCATGTAACTCCCGATAGGTTATCTGGGCCTGAACACTCTTCTTCTTCTCAGTCTAGGCTTATGGTCAGCATCAGTAGCATCTGCATTGACCTCAGCATCTATCACATACATATGGCAAGTCTGTACTCCAATGGTGCAGAGTATGGGGAAAAATCAGATTGTACAGTGTATGCATACTTTATAATGCTCTGCTGTATGTGTAGCCTGTGTCATTGGCTACCTATGATGCATTCCACCTAGCAAGTACATAATTAAGGGGTTTTAATTGCCCTAGTTTAAGTGAAACAGTGCTCATCAGTAATTAATATATCACTGGGTTTTTCAGCCAATTTTTTTTTGACAGCCTGCATTGCTGAGCACTGTGGCACACCACACAAACCGGCACTGCAAAAATAAACAGAGCTTAGCAATCCATAGACACACCCCTATGGAAGTTTACGCTCAGCATGGTGGGGCATCACGCAAACACGATGAAACACATAACCCAGAGGTAAACACATCTTAACAGTCAATGTACATACCCTCCTGCTCAGCTCAGCTGTGTGCTGCTGAGTGCTGCTGAGCTCCAATGAACTTACAAGCAGTCAGACACCCCCCCCCCTTTGATGTCAGCTACCTCTTCTCTGGACACCACTATGGTTCTGTACCTACACTGATGGGATCTGCAGACACAAATACCCATTTGTGCTAATCAGTAACCCCAGCTTATTTGCATACAGATCCATGCACAGAACCTGTAAACTACACGGTTCCAGGCCCTGCCATGTTAGCATGCACAGCTGTGTAACATTGTACATACTCCACACAGGGTCCAATAATGTATTACTGTTACAAACCCACAAATTCTGTTTACTACACTCTTATATTTTTCCATAAAGGCATGTTTGCTCATTGGGGCAAGCTGTGCAAACACACCCAGGGTATTAAAAAAATAAAATTATTTTACATTATTTTCCATATGGTTTTGGACACATGGTGGATAGTTTTACACATATCTGTGTCCACTATGCTATTTCTGACACTCTAAGTACACTTTTATAGCCCCTGTTGTCATTTTAACATGCTGTGCATGGAATTTTTCCATGTACATTATGGACACAAACACGGGGTCTGCAGGACTGCCTATCTGCTTGCTGGATCATTCCACCACCCTCATTTGCATACATTTAACTTGCTTATGAGGTGATTTGCATGCCATGGACACTTCCGTGTTTGCACACCCATGCACGCCCCTCAGCTCCTTTACTGGATTCTGGATTGCACATCTGCTTACTTTCATGTAAGCAGTGTGCCACTATGCCTACATGGAAAATAAATTGGTGTAGGTTTTATTAAACCCCCCCCCATAGTTTTTCACAATATGGGGGGATCCTGAACTTTTACGTTATTTTATTATGTATTCTTGCAAGGATGCAGATTTGTATTTGAATATACCCAAGTTATTAATAAAGGAACCATTGTACATATTTGCTTAGGGGACTCTGGCTCTGGAACTAAATAAAGAATTATGTATGAAGCATTTAATTAGGAGTTAAATGATATGGATGGAGTAAAAAAATTAAGCTTTATAATTTGTTGGAACTGATTATTTGGATGGTTTAAAAAGAAGTATTGACTTTTAATGATTCATATACCTTGATGGCATAATAGCTGAGATGTTAGTATGTGAGTGTTTTACTGCTGAAAAATAATAATAAAGGCATGGTTTTAACAGCCTACCAATAGTGACTTTCAAAAAGTGCTAGTACAAGATACAGAAGACAAAAATTGGGGAGAAAAGCACTTAAACGTGCTCCTCAAAAACAGACTGAATGATGAAAGCATAATAGGTGGAAAATGCAGACTTTTAAAACCACTTTTTATTGAAGCAGAAAAGGCAAATAAAGGCAGACTTGCAGAAACATATCTTAAAAAGTAAGAAAAAAAATAAAACTGAAGCGAACTTTTTTGTGAAATACCGCTTGCAGGGGAAGAGCATCAGGAAGAGAGGGAAAGAAAGCAAATTGAGAGGATGGTATCTACTCACATCAAAGTAAAGGACAGCCACCTAAAAGAAAACATTCAAGAAACTTACAGAGACTGCTTAGATAATACAGCAGTGGGTGATTTTTGTCTACAATTAAATTTTTTAAGGGAAAGCATAGAAGAAGCTGCAGTACCAGTCTTTATGAGAAAAATTATACATTCCTCCTTAAATCAGAAGATAGTAACCTCAAATTAGTGGACTTACAAGAAAGCTGTATGAACTTTAAACAGATGACAATGGGTAAATGAGCCTTTAAGTATGGTGAGAAAGAATATAAACAAAGTTGTAAGGGAATATAGTGAACAAAATGTTCCCATTACTTCTTACCCCTATTTTGACTTAAAAGATGACCTCGAGAAATTGTTATCAGTTATGACTGCCAAAACCTTATAGTACACTAGTAATGAAGTTAGCTAGCCAACATTCACATGTTATGAGGTCACTTAGAGATAGACAAAACTAAGGCAAGACCATTAAAGATTTTACTGCCTATGCCTAGACTTAATGAAATTAGAATTTCTGTGTTTCTAGCCAGAATGTCAGAAAACTGCACTCCATCTTAGATTTAAGAGACCAGTGATCCCAATGCCCACCACAGACATGACATTTGAATATACTGCTATGGACATTGTGGGTACAATAGGAAAATATAACAATGGGTGTAAATATACTAACAATAATGGACTATGCTTCCAAATTTCCAGAAGCAGTACCATTATGCAAAGTCAGTGCTAAGTCTACTTCCAGAGATCAAGTACTGTTATTTTCCAGGGTACTGTATTAATTATGCCTGTGTCTTAAAGCTAAACATCTGAAGATATCAGTATACCATCCACAGACTGATGGATTAGTACAGTAATTCATTAAAACACCAAAGTCCATGCTAAGTTTGGCACAGATGGTAAGAAGTGGGACCAGTTGTTACCCCAATTACTGGTTGCTGTAAGGAAGCCACAAGCTTGAACTGTGTTTACTCCATTAGAACTTTTGTATGGTAGTCATCAGAGTCGACTGCTTCATATTGCTAAGGAAACTTGGGAGGACAAAAATTACCATTTTATAGTGTCACAGAACATCATATTAATCTGCAAGAGAGATTAAAGTTTGTTGTGTCTATAGTAAAGGAAATGCAACAATAAGTTTAGAATAGGAATGCCCATCTTGGAGAATTAAGCCCAGGACATCAGGTGTTACTTTTAGTGCACTCCAAGAGAAAGACAGGCAAATACATCTTATTAATGTGTTCAAGTTATGAGAAAAAAAGCAGACAATGCTGCAGTAGTCCTGCAAGCTGAACTTCACACAAGAGAAAAAACAGACTTTCTACCTGCAGTACAATTAGAGGAACCTTTGTAAAAATGACCAAAGCAAAATGTCAGAAAATTCTTATTAAGAAATAAAGAAGTATTATTAGAAATGTCTGGGAGAACTAAATTAAACTAAGTATAGAAACAACACCTGGAGTGAAGGTTATACTGACACCTTACACAGTCACAGAAACCATTAACAGGAGATGTTCAACAAATGCTCAAACAATGTGTCATAGCAGAGCCCAGTAGTGGCAGTTCCTCAGCCTGATGGAAGTATCAGATTCTCTGATGATAAGAAACAGAACACCATGCCAAAGTTCTGATAGCCATCCCATGCCTAGAGCTGAAGAGTTGATAGAGAACATAGGAAAGGTTAGAACCTTGACAACAATGGACTTGAATTGATACTGGCAAATACCACTTACCCTCTCTGTCTGATAGCCTGTTTCAGTACACAGTGTTACTATTTAGCCTACGAGGAGCCCCACCCATCTTTTTTTTTTTTTTTTTTAGAGGATGATTCATAAAATACCAAAGGTTCACTTCTGCTCATATGCTGCAATATAATTGGATGACATCTTGACAGAGAACTGGGAGTCTCACTTAACAAGAATGCAGAATAAGTTAAAATTCATAAGACTGGTAGGCTTGACTGTAAATGCCAAGAAAAGCTAATTGGCTGTGGTGGAAGCCAAGTACTTAGGATATCTTATAGAAGACGGTGATAAGATCGCAAGCAGAAAAAAAAAAAAAAAAAAAAAAAACAGAGAATGCAAAAAGTATCCTGTTGCCTCCACTAAAACATGTTAAGACTTTTTTCTTGGATTAGCTGAGTACTATAGGAAATGTGTGCCAAATTTTGTGACTATTTCTGTCCTTTGACAAATGTCACATGGGAAAAGCTCCTGTCTGGGTGCAATGGTCTTTTGAGACAGAGAGTGCATTTTATGAACTAAAACAGATTCTGTGTTCT
The DNA here is from genome assembly GCF_019279795.1 of Protopterus annectens. Taxonomy (NCBI): domain Eukaryota; kingdom Metazoa; phylum Chordata; order Ceratodontiformes; family Protopteridae; genus Protopterus; species Protopterus annectens. The sequence continues at coordinate 541,755,225 of NC_056749.1, forward strand.
GAACCTGTATTTCTGACTCCTGATTTTACTGAAGAATTCACCTTCTATACTGATGCATTAGAGGAATGTTTAGGAGCAGTGATATCCCAAGGCATTTAACATGAGGAGTACCCAGTGTACTATATCAGCAGGAAGTTGAGCAACAAAGGAGATACTTATCCACTGAAACAGAGTATATGGCTATAAAGTGAGCCCTCTGTGTTTGAAGTACTATTTGTTAGGTAGGCATTTTAGTTTGGTAACTATGCCCCATAGCAATGGCTGAGTGGGCAGATTGATGGCAATACAAAGTTGTGCCAGTGGAACTATCCCCCATGGCATCATCCAGCCTTTTCAATGTACAGTATCCCACAAGTCCATCACAGCCAACAGAAATGCTGAAGCATTATTGAGGACAGACAACCTATTGTTATTGCAGATGTGCAAGAGATCCATCAGAGCTGGATCTGAGGATGCCTCATATGCTAGGCACAGATCGCATCTCAGTAACTGTGGGAGACTGAGTACAGAGATAGGGCCTTAAGGCATTCCAGGTCTTGTAAGTGATATGCCAAAGGGGGAAGTATACCCAGTGATGGGTCTGATAAGGGCTGAGTAGAGTGGTACTAAACTTCCTTGGACCTGGATGCTATACCCTTGCTTATGAGTTGGACAACATAGGTTCATAGGTGTGTACTAGGCTAATGACCCTGGAGCCTTTACAAGCCTAGCCCATAGAAGTGCCCTGGCAGTGTGCATGATTTTCTTAATAGCTTAGCTATGTGATGGTTGAAGGCCAGATTACTGTCTAAATATGTTCCCAGATCCCTAATTATCAGGACAGCTCTTAGGGGTGATTTATCAATGAAGTAACTAGCTTGGGTGGATGATCTCCCAAAGAGCACTATAATGCATTTGTTTGTGTTAAGATTTAATCCATTGCTTTGGCACCAGCCATTTGTTTGTGTTAGGCCCTCTTGTTGGATGTTGATGTCTTAGGGAGACTCTATGAAAGCTCTCAGCTTACAGTCTGCAGACATGGTGAGCCAGAGGCCTTTGACATTAGCCTCCACTTTTGTGAAGTAGATGCCAAACAGGAGTGGGCATAACATGGAGCCTCCTGGTGTATGTGGTCTCATCAATCCTGACTTTTTGGTTCCTATCTGTGAGCCAGCCAGCAATCCAGCTAGTTATGTAGGAATTTATGACTAGTTCTGAGAGCTTGTCAACAATATCTAAGTGGGGTATTGTATCAAATGCCTTGGCCAGTTTAAGGGAGGCGGTATGCATGATTTTCCCCTCATTCATAGCCTTGTTGACCCTCTAGAAGAAGTCTACCAAGTTAAGTAGGCATGACCTTCCCTTAACAAAGCCAAACTGTAATGGGTTCAGTGTCTGTAGGTTTCCAATGTCCTTGTTGATAATTTCTATGATAATTCATTCCATGGCTTTACATATGAGACTTGTCAGACTGATGGTTCTGTAGTTCCTGGGTTGGCTGATGTTCTACCCTTATGAAGAGAGATGGCCATTGCGGCCCTCCATTCACATGGCACATAACCTGTTCTGAGGCTGTAGTTGAAGAGTGCCTCAAGTGGTCCTGTTAGGTCATGTTTTAAGCTATTTAGGAGGCAACTAGGGATATTGTCAGGGCCCACTGAAGCAGTGTTTTTGGCCTTAGTGAACATCATCAGGACCTGTTCCCTGTTGATAGTTGGGGGGGATATGCTAGGATGGATTTCACAGGAAGTAGTAAGGAGAGAAATTAGAGATAAATTTATTAGCCAACAGAGTCGCTATGTCATCCTGGTCAGTGAAGGTTGTGCCATTTACCATCAGTTCTGCATACCGCTGAGTGGTAACTGTAAAGTTCTTGACATAGCTGAAGAAAGCCTTGTGACTGTCCTGAACCTTTGAGGCTATCCTGACCTAGTAATTGGTCTTGTTGGGCTTTATTAGACCTCTTGGTTTCTTGTTTAGTTGAATAAGAAAGCTCTTATCTCTATTAAAGTTGCTTTTTCTGATTTTGGCCATGACTTTTTTTCTTTTGTTATATACCCTGTTAAGGTAAGGATTCCACCAGTGGGTTTTTTTGGGTGTTGGATCTGTGTTTACTTCTGGTAGGTACGCCAGCCTCAATGCAGCCTTTTACCTGTTGCCAAAAAAAGTAGCCAGTCTTTGTCAATTTCATTTATTTCAGTGCTAATAGACAAAACTCTTCAAATACCCAAATATCCACCTAAATAATACTGTCATCCTGACAATTTCTGTATTCATTGGTATTCACTAAGTATATGGTCCAGGTAATGGCTGAGGACCTTAGCCCAGTCTCCCAAATGAATGAAACGACTATGTGGTTAAGTAACCTACTCAGAGTAACACAGTGGACAAACTGAGGTTGTGGGAATCAAACCCTGGATAACGAGAATCCTCTGGGCAAAGTGCAATCTCATAGGTTGTGCTCATAGCTCTCAACTTTCTTTATTGAAGAATTGAAGACAAAGGCAAAATTAATGAATGACAAGGGCCCCAAATCAGGCGCAACTATCAAATATTACTCTAATTCAGATGGACAGTTAACAAAGCAGCAAGTTTTGCATCAGTGTACACTTTCTGAAGAATGAAAGCAAAAGCAAAAATGTTACGAGGCACAGGGCAAAAATATGAGAAAAATCTAATGAAGTAGTGGTTACTTTCTGCTCTAGAGTACTAATGAATGGGCTGTGGCTACAAATGATCTATCTGATCAATAGCTAGTATGTGCAAATTAACCTAATATCAGCTCTGGGGCCCCCAAACATACTTCTCAAATGTCCATGATTTTGTCTCAGACTTTAGCTCTGTCCCACTTAATCCCTTGTAAAACTGGTGATATTTGGCGAAAAAAGTGGTGAATTATACATGTATCATAAGTTCATAGGAGGTTGCTAGGCAATTGGCCCTAGGGTTTTTATAAACCTAGCCATATTATACCCTTGTTCACTTATTGACCAAATTGTATGGTCTATATTTGCAGTGTGAGTCTATGATCAGCACCGACTGTCCTTATCCAAGAGGGACATAGTTGACACATCCTGAGTAAATTTACGGTCTCCCATCAAGTTGTCTAAGTTAAGCTTAAATAAGGTCATTGATGAGCTCTGGTCTACGTGAATTGGGAGTTTGTTCCAGAGAAGTGGCTGTCAATGGGAAACATATCTGCCTCTCCAGCTTGTCCTGTTAATGTTGCAAGCTAGGTTAAGATCCCTAGAGTAAGTGAATCTTGTCCCATTTGACTTATGTGCAGCATTTCAGTTAGGGCAGGGTCCGAGACTGTTCTGTAGGCCAGGCATAAGTCGCCTCTTGGCAGCCTATAAGATACAGAGTACAGTGACAGGGCCTTCTGTCTGTCCATGTAGGTCATGTATTGAAGGCCCTGATTTTTCTTTGTGAGAAACCTCTGAGGTCTGTCCAGCTGTTGCAGGTGTCTGGTGAGGTACATACAGAAAGGAGCATTGTACTCTATTAGTGGTCTGATTAGGGATGAGTACAGAGGAGTTATAACATCCTTAGCTCTGGATGTGATGCCTTTACTTATGAGATGTGCAATGTAGAAGGCCTTCCTTACCACTGTGGACACATGGTGATCAAATTTAAGGCTGCAAGCAACCTGTGTTCCCAAATCTCCCACCACAGGGTTTGAACGAAGGGGGTACTGTTGATATTGAAATTTGCTGGGAATTCCCATTTGCCGAAAGGGATGATAATGCATTTTCTTGTGTTTTGTCTAAGTCCATGGCTTTGACACCAGTCATTTGTCTGTGTAAGCCCTTTTTGTAGTATGTCAACATTGTTGGGGGACTTAGTGATTGCACCCAGTTTGCAGTTATCAGTAAACTTGGTAAGCCACAGGCCATCTATTTTCTCCTGGACTTCTGAGAAATAGATTCCAAACAGTAGGGGGGCCAGCACAGATCCTTATGATACACCACTGGTAACCAATCTGCTGGTAAAGGTGGAATCCCCAACTTTGACTGTATGTGTTCTGTCAGTGAGCCAGTTGGCTACTCATTTAGTGACATATGGGTGAATTTCTCAATGATGCCTGAGTGGGGGATGCCTTTTCTAAGTCAAGATAGGCTGTATGAACTGTTTTGCCTTCATCCAGGGCTTTGGTGACATTCGCAAAGAAGTCCACCAGGTTTAATAAGCACGATCTGCCCTTAATAAAGCCAAATTAGGTCAGGTCAAGAGTTTGATGGGCACCTATGTCTTTGTTGATAAGGTCCATGATGATTCTCTCAATGGCCTTGCAGATATAAGGCTGGTTAGGCTTATGGGTCTATTGTTTCCAGGGTCTGTTAATGGACCCCCTTTGTACAAAGGAATTACTGTTACTGTTTTCCATTCTGCTGGGACAAAGCCAGTTCTTAGACTGTGGTTAAAGAGAGTGCCAAGTGATTTCACTAGGTCCTATTTTAGACCATTTAGTAGGTAGCCTGGGATGTTATCCGGTCCCATAGAGGCTGTGTTTTTGGCCATGGAGAGTGAGGTTATGACCTGCTCTTTGGAGATATGAGGTAGAGGACTGGTGACAGGTATGCTTTGGGGTGTGTCTGGTGTGGACAAGGGGTAAAGTTTGTACCATATCTGTCTGTTAGCATGTTGGCTATGTCCTCAGGGTCAGTATGAGTGGTACCATCCACTGTTAGTTAGGCACAAAGCTAGGCCTTCCCTTTTAGATTTCTGACATATCTAAACAATCCCTTGTGATTATCCTTAGCTAGTTTAGCTTTGTAATTAGGTTTACAGGACTTTACAAGATATCTAATTTGCTTGTTCAAGCTGTGGAGGGTGTCCTTCCTCTGCATTAGTTTCTTCCTTGTTGATGTCCACCAGGGTGGCTTTTTTTTTTTTTTTTTTTGTGAGAACCTTGTTTTGATACGTTCAGGTACAACCAAGTCTATACATTTGTATATGTGTTTATACAGCTACAGAGCATTTGTGTACACCTCTGTATAGAAGTCATTGTTGACGGTGGTAGCGGGGGGTTTGAAACTATTTATGCCATCGCTTAGGAGGCTATAGTTTTCTTTGGAGGAATTTTTCATCCTTTTTGCTCTTGGGGAGGGGGGGTTAGGTATAATCGCTACTTTGAATGAGACTGATTTATGATCAGACCTTACCAGAGAGGGCAACACACAGAGGGTAGTGCAGAGCCCCCCCCCCTATGTTGGTGAGTACTAAGTCTAGGACATTTGAGCCCCTTGTGTGGGCGCAGACTATCCGTTCTAGAGTTTTTGTATTAACAAAGTCCAGGAACCTTAGAGCAAGCATGTTTTTGCTCATATATGACTCCCAATCGATTGAAGGATACTTGAAATCACCCATGACCAAGGTGTCTGTTTGTATAGTGATTAACTCAAGTAGGTCCAGGTAGGCAGAGTGATTTTCATGGTTCATGGTGGGGGACCTATAGCTAACAATGATACGGAAAGGAATTTTACCTAAAGTTAGTTGGACTCGGAGTAGCTGTAGGGAGTTGTACTGTTTGACCAGTCTTGAGGTGTATTTGTCTTTAATGAAGATGGATACATCTCCGGCTTTGGTTCTTTCATGCTCGTTTTGAGGTCTGAACATGTGGAAGGCATTGTAGCCTTGCATGGCCAGGGTGCTCTCTATGGCCTTGAACCATGTCTCTGTGACTAAACAGACATCTGCATCTTCCAAGGTAAGGAGCGCTTCCAGTGAGTGCAGTTTCTGATTTACACTTGCCTCTAGTAGATTTTTTTATGTTGGGAATTTTGTTGTTATGACATTGCCTAAAAAAGGCACTATGGGGAGGCAAGTACCTTTGCCAGTAACTGAAAGTCAAGAGGCGATAGGTGAAGACCATCTCTGACAAAGCAGCATGGTCTGTTGACCATATCTTCCCAGGCTGACAAATAGCGGATTCCCCTGGATTGACACCAGAAGCTAAGCCAATTCTTGAAGTCAGTCATTATTTGTTTATATTGCGGCATCATCCTGGGTGAAGGTAGAATGCTGATTAGGGCTAGGCACATATCTGCCTGGGACACATAATCTGATAGCTCAATCATGTATCTCTTCATATAGTCCAGTGAGGTACGTCTCAAGTCATTCACTCCAACACGGACTATGACAGAGTCATAATGGTACTTGTTGTTGATAGACGAGTATGTGAGTGATCTGATGGATCATGGCACCAAACAGGCAGCTGACTGTGACCTTTTCCTTGTCCAGCCTGGTGAAGGGGACATCTTTGTGTCTCACTATGGAGTCGCCTATAACCAAGACATTTGGTTTTGAGGTGTTTTGTCTTAGGGGATTGTTGATTGAGATGTGGTTGTGTGTATTATTATGTGTAGTGGATTCTTTTGGGCCTGCAGTTTGTGCAGTAGGTTTGCTCTTGGGAGGTCTCTGATCTTTAGGTAGTCTTCTAGAGAGTACCTCTGTGTATGTCGGTTGTAAAGTGTGTGCAATGACAACCTGTCTGATATCTGGTTTGTTGTTAAGTCAGAAAACGGATTCCAAATTCATAGTATAGATACATCTTTCACATATTGTTTTAGGAGTAACTGGTTGTCAGTATACATGAGCAGTTGTTACATTGCCTCAGGATGCCCATGTCAATCAGGCTGGCTGGGAAATGGTGGAAAACTGTCTGTCCATTACTGCAGGTATATACTGTAGTAACTAGTGGGGAGTGGGCTACATGAACCAGATTTTCCTGTAAAACTAACAAAAAGTGACTATTCTGTGGAAGGCTGGAGGCAGAAAACTGCATCAGTGCTTCAAAATGCACAATGAGTTGCTTGTAGGACAGCAATGCACAACTGTGTTGTGCATAGTGAAGCAGGGGAGCTTAGGAAGGTTCCCTACCAGATATTTTGGGAAAATTGTCTTTCTAAGCATTTGCTTCTATGTACGGCTATACACAGCTGTGCTAAACCCCGTTGGGTGATGTGCAGCTATGTGCAAATGTGAGACTTAAACCCAAGTGAAGTTAAACAAGTTTAAAACAAAGTAACCAATGGGAAAGCCCAAGACAGAGACTTATACCAGGAGTCCTCAACTCAGACGGGTCCTAGGCTGCACACTTTTGCCACAAGGGTCCACAAGGGTGCAGGGGGGGGGCTTCTTAATGTAAGATGGCTGGTTTTAGTGCTCAGTTGATACCAAACAGTCCAGATTCAGCAAGTCTGAATCTAGCCTATGCTATAAAACGCAGAAGTACTAGAAATTCAAAGTGCAGAAAATCACACTCACAACAGCAAAAAAACAGTTTAAATAAAGCAGCAGTTCAGTAGAATACTCCCACATGAGAGTAGACCACAAACCTTCCTAGTGTGAAATACCTGTTCTGTAACCCAAGTGCTTAAACCAGAACAAAGACACTTAGAATAACAGGCACAATAAGCCTTTACCAGCAATTCACAGCTTAGAAGGGTATAGGCTACACTCTCCTGCTACAAGAGTCTAGACCACAAACCTTCCTGATGCAAAATAACTGGTTTGGAGCCCAAGTGCTTAAACCAGAACTAAGTCACTTTTAGAATAACAGACACAACATGCCTTCAACCAGCCATTCCCATCTTAGAAGGTGTAGTCTTATTTTACTTCAGAAAATGTAAATTAATTCATGCTCTCTTATTCTGTCAATTTGTAATAGTTTAACATTTTTAAAAAGTGACCCTGATTATTTCTGGATATGACTCTTTAATCGAGAGCTGTAACCCCAAGATTGCTTAGTAATTCCAGTCATAACTTTCAACCTTCCATCACTAAAATGAGGAACGCAACCTCTCATAATATGGAACAACTTGGCAAAATGTGGAACACAGACTAGACAGCTAAGAACTTGTATAATTTATTTCTATTTACCAAGGATATCAGTCTAAAAACTACTAACACTCAATGCATGGCAGACCCTTTTAATGTGGAACTTCGAGGAACGTGAACTTTGTAAGACCTGGAATGAGGTATGGTTCTGGCATACTTCTCAACCTCCTATCAAAAGAAATTTGGTCAAGCCTAAAATAATGGTAGGAGCTAAGGCCCAAAAATAGGGACAGATTTTAAATATTGCTATAGTAAACTTTGAAGATAGGGGAGAAATGGCTCCTGAGAGTACTAATATCAGTGTGGAGAGAAAGGGTTATCACAGATGATTGGAGAATAAGTATACTTCTGCCAGTGTAGAAGAACAAAGGGGACATCCACAACTGTGGGCAATACAGAGGCATCAAACTCCTATCACATTGCATGAAAGATCTGGAGAGGGTGACTGATAGGTGGATATGCAGAGTAGTAGAATGTAAGATGAGAAGTTCGGATTCAGATCAGGGTGCAGCACAACTGACCCGATGTTTGCAGTGAGACAGATACTTGAGAAGACGTTAGAGATGAGGAGAGAGTCCAACTGGGCATTCCTAGACTTGGAGAAAGCATAAGACAAGGTCCCAAAGAAAGCTGATCTGGGCAGTACTGCGGTGGTTTGAAAGTCCCAGAAACATTGGTAGAATTAGTGTAGGCTATGTACAAGGACCTAATGACTCGAGTACAGTGTTTAGCCTTACAGAGGGGTTCCCAGTGGGAGTGGGTGTACACCAGGGTTCAGCTCTGAGCCCACTGCTGTTCATACTGGTGATGGACTACATTAGCAAACAGGTCGGAGGGGACAGATCAACAAAGTTACTATATGCAGATGATGTGGTATTACAGGCAGACTCTGAGCTAGAACTTCAGCAAAAGAAAGGAGAATGGAATGCAAAACTGAAGGCACAAGGGATGAAACTAAGCACAGATAAGATGGTGGTAATGGCAGAAAACTGGAGAAATCAGAAGAAGCTGAGAATAGAGATAAAAGGGAAGATAGTGGAACAGGTAAACAGCTTCAAGTATCTGGGAGGGGTGGTTAAGGAGAAGGGAAATCTGAATGAAGAGGTCAAAGCCAGAATCAGAGGGGCTGCAGCCAACTGGTATACAGTGTCAGGTGTAGTCTATGACAGAAGAATGCCAATGAAATTGAAAATTAAGGTGTACAAAACAGTGGTGTGACCAGTACTACTGTATGGTACAGAAACCTGGGCAGTAAAGGCAGGACAGTTGAAGAAGCTAGATGTGATGGAAATGAAGTGTGACAGAAGCAGAAATGAAGACATAACAGCAGAGGCCAAAGTAGCTCCATTTACAGAAAAGATCAAAGAAAACAGATTACTGTGGTTTGAACACGTGCAGAAAAGCAGAAGACAACCTGGTGAGGAAGATTTGGGATAGACAGGAAGAAGGTAAGAGGAAGCGAGGACATCCAGCAAAGAGGTGGATGGATTGTGTGAAAGAAGATCTGTGGCAGTTAGGCATGAGTGTTGAAGAAGGCAGGAGTGTGGCACTGAATAGAGAGAGTTGGCGACAGTCAGGAGCAGCCTTAGGTCAACTGGTGCCCTGGGCAAAAGTGCTCCATGGCACCCCCACCACACCACCTGGTGCCCTCATCCTGGTCTACCTACACCAGATAAATACTGAAAAAGCGCCCCTACCAGAGTGGCGTCCTAGGTGGCCGCCTATTTGGCCTATGCCTAAGGCCGGCTATGGTGACAGTTAACACTATACCCTGATCCCATGTAGAAAAAAATGGGGAAAAGGGGGGGGCTGATGATGATAGTAAACTTTGAAAGTTGCTACAACAACAGGATTAAGACAATTAAGACAGAAATTAAGTCAGAAACACAGATGGTATGTTATTAGTTACTGACTTCGTCTTCAGTCCTTGGTGATTTGCCTAAAAAATACAGATTTTATGAAGAACAGACCAATAATATGAGGCAAAAATCTGGACAGTTGTGAGGTATGAAAAGTACGCTCAAGGGTTATGATTCCAGATTTCCAGTGTCTTGCAGAGGTCACTTGGCAATTGGCAGTCCCTGTTTTGGGAATAAGGCACAGGAGACAAACACCTTCTTCCTTCATTCAACATTGTGAAATAAACAAAGAATGCGAACAGCAATTATGTCGAGGTAGTAACCCCTGCGAAGTTATCATTGTAAACTGTAGTTTAATGTTGGTGCCACTAGATGGTAGCAAAGGTAGACGTGTCGCTTCATTCGGCAGTTGGCCTTTTCTATTCACCAGTAGTGGTAACCGTTGGCCTATCCCACAATTCTCTCTTTTCGCATCTGACATTGTAAGGAATTGGTGATATTTTTATTATGGTAGGTAGCATCCTTCTTCATCTATTTATTTCTGAAGCATTTTCTTTAAACATTGATGTTTATAAGAGTGGGAAGTGGATTGCAGTAGCTGTTGTGGGTATTTTTGAAGTCCAGCATCTATGTAGTTTAACTGCTGTGCAGCTTTTTGGTTTATTGGAAGATTTGTTTCTTTTATATTTTGATTGCACCGTTTTTCTGTTTTGAGAAATGCGCTGATTGTATGTAAAATGTAATTTGTTCTGTAAAGGTAATAAGGTGCAACAACTTGCTTTGCTTTCCTTGTTTTAGTCGTCCCACAAGACGTTCAGGATTAAGCGATTCCTTGCTAAGAAACAGAAACAAAATAGGCCCATTCCCCAGTGGATTCGCATGAAAACTGGTAATAAAATCAGGTGAGGTCTTCTACTGGATATATATTTTTTTATTACAGTATGAAATAGGTACACAAGTTTTGCTGACTAATGTTGAAGTGTTACCCCGACCTCATGTACGGCGTAATGAAAAATGGGTTCACGTATGGTACACTACGGCGTCGGAGCTGCTGCATAGCTCTTGAATGCAGAGGAGTAAAAATTGTCGTATTTATGACTCTTCCCCGACAGTGAAACTACGTAAGAAGTTGTGACAAAACAAACTTTACCTAATTGTTAAACTGTTTGGTGGTTCTGGGGTATTGGATTCTTCCCACACGTAAAGTAGAAGCATGTGTATACTGCTTACATTTGGAAGTAATATGGAAAGAAGTTACTATTGTTTCGCATGCGCAGGGCGGAGCCAGAATAACGCTGGGTTTGATGGCTCCGGCTGACAAAGTACAGGTGCTCAAACCCAGATGATTTAATTTCCTTAAGCTTTTCCGTCATTGATATACCTTTTCTTGTATGGGGGTTGCGCCCTTAACAGCTTCCCCTTTTCTGATGTGAGATTAAAATGTTTACTAATGAGTCGTGCGGCAATTTCCTTTATATTAAAATACATTACAGTAACGGTAAAAATGTGAGGAAGGAGGTTCGTATTGCGCACCTTGGTTGCTGAGTGACGGTCCACAGAGTCTAGTCCATTCTGGAATTCTGTCGTGTTTGGGAATGGTTGCTTGGCTTGACTGTTTAGAGTGATTAAGAAAGGTCATTCAGCTGACATGCATTAAAACGGTTGGTCAGTGTTGCTATGGGTATTTCGTAGCAGTGATGTTTTTGACACGTGTTACTGATGTTTTTATGCAGTGCCATTGCCGGGATGGTGAGATGGCAACCAGTAAAACGTTAACTTGATATTAAATTTAGGAAATGAAGTATGCAACAGCCTTTACAACTGTACTTGAAGTTCCCCTTGTAGGGTGGGGGGTTGGTATAATGGTTAAGCTGTTTACCTTACAGGCAGGATTTTGTCTCTGGTTGCATAGATTCTTTCAGGTGTAAATTTGCATACACCTAGAAAAGTCATTGTATGGTGTAATCCTAAAATGGGAGTCTTGAACGTTTAATTTGGATGTTTTGTGTGTATCCCATACTAAGTGAGATTTTAGGCCTTGAATGCAGCACTGTTTTCTCATTACGTTTTAGTGTTGTGCATGCGTATTTTAATTCTACAGAAGTGTAGACACTGTTTATGAATTGAGCCTTTGCGGCCTTCAGAACTTGGCTAGGTGATGTCTTTTTATACTGTTCATGTGTGAACTTGTATGGTGGGTCTCTTGCTTCTTGGGCAGTGGTTCAAAGAACATTTTTAATTGATAGCCACTTACAAGCCGTTTCCAGAATAAGTAAGATAAGATTAGACTGTAGCTACAAGGAAAAATTGGAAAGTGTGGTTGCTACCTTCTTCTATTAACTCCCCTTTGCTAGTGTAAACTGCTCTGCCATTAATTAGCAACCCGGGCAACTAAAATAATGTGATTTAATTGGGGGGCAGTAACTCCTTGAAACTGTTCAGGTTGTAAAGCATTCCGTGTTGCATTGCAGTTTTACAGAACATGTAAAAAAAAAATTCAGTTTTTCTGTACAGTAATCTGTTTGGGTTGTACCTGTGGACCTTTTCGATTACAACCCCCCCCCCCCCCTTTTGGAAGTGGTTGTGATGGATTTTCAGCATCGTTCCTAGTGCTGGTGGGGGTAGGGGATTGCTGTTGCTTAAGATTTTTCATAACTGTCATCCATTACATGCTTCATGCAGTCAGTGTTGGTGTCAGTTTCTGATTGCTTGTTTTGATAAGTGGGGAAGGGGGCAGTAGTACATGGTAGCTTACTGTTCAACCTTGGTCAAATCTTATCGTGTTCCAGTTTTCTTTATCAAGATTTAAAAGAAGTGCTGACTGCATTACGCAGAGGGGGGGAAAGCCCTGACAATAGCACAAGTGACCTTGGTTGTTTAGTGGCTGTCCCAGTAGAAGCTAGATTGGGGGGGGGGAGCTACAGACTCGCCATGTGGGCAGGGTCTCTGGCTCACCACACCACGTACGTGACACTTTTGGAGTTGGTCTGAGAGCCCACACTTTGATTAGTGGATTCACACTGTTTAGCCAAGGGAAATCTGTTGTTGGGAGGAGGATGCTTCCTGTAGGAAAAAGTAGGTCTCCAAAGGACCAGCAAGCTGACCTCTTCTAGGTTCATACTTGCCTATCGCCCCTAGGGCCTATGCAAGCCTAGATAAACAAGGTTCCCTGGCTTACGCCACCCAAGAAATTTATTTTCCTGTGCCCCTGTCGAGCAGAGCCACAGCAGTGATCCCTAGGGTGAATTTCCTATTTCCCATCCAATTGTCAAGTTTTCTCTTAGAGGGCTAATGAGGAGCTTTGCTTGACATGAATGGGCATCCTATTCCGGAGGAAGGGAAGTCTCTGGGACAAGAATCTGTCCCTCTAGCATGTTCTGTTTATTGTGGTGACGAGGTTTAGGCCCCTGGACTTGTGCGGCTCTGAGAGATTGGATTTCTTTTAAGTGTAGCATGTCCATCGGGTCTGGGTTAGATGTTTCTTTGTAGTTTAGGCAGAGGTCGCTTCGGAGTAGGTGATATGCGATAAAGTAGAACTGGAGTTTTTTCTGTGGCCTTTCCAGCTGTTGCAGATGTCTTGCGAGGTACATGCCAAACGGGGCGTTGTACTCTCTGATGGGTCTAATAAGGTATGAGTAGAGGAATCCCTTTGATGGTGTGCCACGTAGAAGGATTTCCTAACTATTGTGCCAATGTGATTATCAAAGGAGAGACTACTATCCATCTGTGTTCCAAGGGCTCATCACCCTTTCGGTGTTTAGTAGGCTACTGCTTCTGTTGGCAGTTCATGGGTATGGTATTTTTCCCAAAGGGGATAACTATGCACTTCTTGGCATTAAGCTTTAGGCCGTGACTTTGACACCATGCATCAGTCTCAGTGAGGCCTCCTTGTAGAATGTCCACATCTTAGATTAATCTATTATGACTTCTAGTTTGTAGTAGTCTGCGAATTTCATTAGCCAGAGACCACCTGTATTAGCCTGGACTTCAGGGAAATAGATATCGAACAGGAGAGGACCCAGGACAGAACCTTGTGGTACCCAGCTTGTCACTGGTCTGAAGTCAGATTTGGAGTTTGCTACTTTCACTGGGGTTCTGTCAGTGAGCCATTTTCCACCCATCTTGTGACACAGGAATTTATGCCTAGTCCAGTGAGTTTATCTATAATGCCAGCGTGGGGGATGGTGTCAAGCCTTGGCGAGGTCAAGCTAGGCTGTGTGCACCACCATACTTTCTTCGACTGCTCCAAAGAAGTCTGGTTTAGGAGGTGTATGATCTACCTCTTGCCAACCCAGACTGAGTGGGGTCCAGAGTTTGGACGTTGTCTGTCTTTGTTTATAAGCTCCAGGTTGATGTGTTCCTTGCCCTTGCAGACCAGGCTCATGGGGCAATAGTTCCCAGGGTCTGTGGTGGCACCCCCTTTGTGGAGTGTGGTAACTGTCGCTGTGCACCATTCCATAGGCACAAAGTCTGAAGTGAGGCTATAGTTGAACATGGTACTTGGGTGGGGTGCCAGTTTGTTCTGTAGTTCATGCAGAACACAGCCTGGGATGTTGTCTGGTCCCATGGATGCTGTGTTCTTGGCTTTAGAGAGTGTGGTCTTTACCTGTGTGGCCGTGATCTTGGGGGCTTTGCTATCTGGTATGAGGATGGGCCCTTTGGGGGGTGAGGTTAGCACTGAACCTGTCTGCTAGAATGTTAGCAATATCAGTTGGTTTGGTAAAGTGCCATTGTGCTGTAGTTCAAAACAGTGTCATTGAGATTCTTGAACTAGCTGAAGAAGGCTTTGTAGTTGCCTTTAGAATCCATGGCGATTTTATTTTCTTAACTAGCTTTGGGGGATTTTGTGGAATCTCTGCTGATTGCTGACCAGGGAGTTCTGCAGTCCTGGGATTTTGCTCTTTTTTTGCAACAGTTTCTTCCTTCTATTGTAGAGCTTTGTTTATGGCAGGGGATTAGAAGATTGTTTTTTTTTTTTTAGGCTGTCTTCTGTTGGGAATGGCACGGTCCGTGTTCTACTGTATGTGCTTATATAGTGCATTTGTATATGATTCAGCAGTCATGCCACTGTTTTTCATCTGTGTGGGTGTAATGACGTTTGCCACTTCAAAGCCAACTTTTAAGTTAGAAGTTTTTTTTACAGTGGTTTCCTTTATGGGGAGGGGGGTGGGATATGGATGTCTAGGGTGATTAGCTTATTGTCTGACCTGACCAGCGAGGAGTTGACCACTGGCGTGGAGCATCTCTTACACACACATATTGGTAATTAGGTCCAGGATGTTGCTGTGCCTGGTAGGGGTATGGACAAGCTGGTCCAGGGTGTTGGAATTGATGAATTCCAGAAAACGTTGGGCAAATAAGTTGGTACATGAGTAGATTTCCCAGTTGATGGAGGGGTAGTTGAAATCTCCCAAAAGTAGGTTTGATATCCAGTATATCAAGAAACCTATAGTGGGCGTCTTGGGGCATGGCAGGGGATCTGTAACACGCTACAACCTGAATTGCAGTCTTGCCCAGTGTTAATTGTACTCGGATAATTTCAGAGGCATTATGTTGAGCAACTAGCCTGGAGGTGGGGGTATCCTTTATGAATATGGACACGCCTCCTCTCTTAGTATTTCAGTCCAGGTTACGTGGCTGAAAAGTGTGAAGAATTATAGCCCGGTAATGCAGGGGTGCTCTCTGGAGCCTTAGACCAGGTCGCTGTCACTGTACAGATGTCTGCTCTCCATCTTAAGGAGAGCCTCAAGTATGTGCATTTTGAGTCTTAGATTTCTAGCATTGAGTAGCATTGCCCTTAGATTTCACTTGTCTATTATGGTGGTGCGTTTGACGTTTGAGCCTTGCCTAAAAAGGACACTAGGGGGCGGCAAGAGCCTTAGTCAGTATCGAATCCCAGTAGCGACAGGTACAGGCCATCTCTAGCAAAAGCATTGTGGTCTGTCTATCATGTCACCTCAGGCAGATTGTCCTTGTACTGTGGTAGCATTCTGGGTGGTGGCAGGATGCTACTGTGGGGGGGCTAGTGTCATACCTGCTTGGGCCACATGGTCCAGTTTCTTCTCTCCATGTAGTCCAGGGAGGTACGTCTCTGATCATTCACTCCCCAACATGGACAGTGACAGTCATACTTGTTGCGGAGACCTGACTGCAAGTGTTATATGGCGGATCCTGACACCCGATAGGCAGCTGACAGTAACTTTCTCCTTTGTTTAGCCTGGTGAGGGATGTTTGTGTGACTGAACTGTAGAGTTGGCAATGACTAGTGTGTTGGGTATGTTTTGCCTTATGGGCTGGGGTTGTGTGGCACTGATTTTGTGGGCTATGTGTCGTTTAAGTAGTGTTGGGGGGTGGTTGCTTGCGTTCCAGCTTTTGAGGTCTCTAGGCAGATTTGTGAGTCCCTGCGAATGTAGGTGTCTTTTGTGTTACTGTGTGTGGGTTTGGGGGGTGTGGTGGTGCAGGTTTTGACACGCTGAATGCGGTGTGGTGTTTACCTTCTCTTGACCGTCTAGTCCAGTGTGGGCTGGAGAGAGCTTGGCTTCCAGTTTGGCTGTACTAGTGCATCTCTCACAGGTTGTAGTGTTGGGTGGTAGGAGGAGAGAGTTGGTATACACGAGGCAATTGCTACGTTGCCCCAAGATGCCCAGATTCATCAGGTGGACAGGAGAAAACACTGGTAGCTGACTCTGGACATGCCTGTTTTTTGTTTGAGTACTAGGAGCTGATTTCCTCTTGACTAGTAAGGAAAGTAGTGCTGCACTAATTTGTAGATTGTGGTTGCAGTGAGATTTGGAAGTGCTGAGCACAAGGAACAGTTTGAGTACTAAAACTAGAAGACTGGCTAGTTCTAAGGGAAAATCTAAAGAACAGACTTTCTGGCGCCAGGAATAGTTTTAACTGCCGTTGAATGTCGCTGCGTGATGTGCAAAACCACTCATCACCCAACTTTTGTGGGAATTGGAGAGCTGAACAGGATTGTCTGGCAAGAATAAATGATCTGTAGGATTGTTGCACCCCCAACCCTAAACAAATGGCCTATTTAGGTGCAGAGAGAGGAGCCATTGGTCAGCGTCTTAGTTGGAAGTGTTGGGGTCAGGGGGGCTTAAACAATTCTGTCTTGGTGAAATACCTCAAAATATAAGAACTTGGTAAAGACAGAGCTGCTTAAATGTTGGGGAGCTCTCGAAACTTTCAATATTTTCAGTCTTAGGCGGTCTTTGCTTTAGTTTTTGAATTTCTAAATGGGGGGGGGGATTTGGGCATTTGATTATTTGTTTGTGCACTACCTGCCCACTGCAAGGTCAGTGTCTTGTTCCTTTTGAATGTGATGTTAAATGAAAATGAATAATCTTTCCTTAGTCTAATGGCACAAATTCACATGTTATTCCTATTCAGTGGTAATGTAGTCTATTTTAATATGCAGTCACATTTTTAACTGTTAACAGCATTTTGAGATTTGTTCAGTTTTAATTTTATTTGTAGAGTAACAGGCCTTTTTTACATGCGTTAAAAGGAAGGTTGCCGAATAGATCAGGAATTCTGTATTTAGTCATTTGTTAAAAAGGGAGCAGCTTGTTTTAGAATCCTCTGTAGAAGAGAAGCTTTTTGTGCACCTATGGGTGTTCCTAAAACTAAATTCTATTCAAATTACTTGCTCAGATTATGTTCTGATAGTGTCTCTGGCCTGGGTTGTGGCTGGTAGGTAGCTTAACAAGTAACGCATGCAACTTGTGCTGGAAGATCATGGGTCTTTGGGTTCTATTCCCACACCAGGTAGTTGAATTACCTTGGACTAAATCTCGTCTGCAGCATAACTAGGACATGTTGAAGGGACAGATATTTGTATCGGGCTGCCTTTTTTTAAAACAGGTTTCCCATCCATGTGAATGTTCTTCCCTGGCCTAGTTCAAGCATAACTTGGACCAGTAGACGAGGAATCTGTTAGTCCAGTAGACGGAGGCAGGCAGCCTGTAAATGCTTGACCACCACCCATGGCCAAGTTTACATGCGTGAAGTATGGCTAGGCTTTAAATGGCCCCTTGGATGTTTTGCTCCTCAAACCTCTACAAAAGGGTCCCTTGGACTTGTCCGCTTGTGTGTTTTAATACACAAGCTGGTGTTGTGGTCTTTCACTTAAAATTATTGCAAAAAAAATACAGATTTTCTGTCAAGTTTAAGCACTGTTAGTTCAGAATGTCCTAATTGTAGACAAAATGCAGTTGATTTGGGGGGGGGGGTTGTCATTGGGTATCCTAATTTGCAGTGCTCTGTAGCAGGGCCTGCGTGGTAACCAGTAATCATACCTTTTAAATGTTGACTGGAGAGTATATAGCTTTTTTGATTATACCTAGTTTTCCTGCTGCTTTCCTTCACTCTAGGTACATTTAGAAGAGTTTGTGTAGATGGGTGTTGTGGATTACCAGATAAATTTGTTAGTGTATGTGCAAAGCAGGTTGCAATTACAGTGCTTCATTCTGTGGAAGTACTGCCATTTCCCTGCTGAGAGTAAAATTGCTGTTAATTAGTTGGACTCTTGTTCAGTTTGTAACTGATTGTTCAGTTTGTAACTGATTGCAGCTATATGTGAAACTGTATATTCTGATGTTTAGTGATAATTCATTAGAAGGGTTAAAAATGTGTAGTCGGACTTGATTGCTTCAGTTTTCACTGTCTGCCGCAATGCTATGTCCAGTCCCAATTTTCTGTATGACTTGATCTGTGCATTGGTTTGTTTTTTAACCCCCCCCCCATTTAAAGGTCCATTTTGTGTTGGAATTTTTTTCTAAATGTAGTAACCGGTCATTGCATGATGCGGTGTATGGACCTGTACAGCCCTCTGCCGTAACACTACTGTAGCTTCCGGCAGATCTTCCCTTGAGCACCATTGCAAGGCAACGTAAGCTGGACACTTCAGTGATGTTCCATGACTGTAGCTATACAAGACTGATTTGCTAGATGTTGCTTTTCTTGAAGGTTTTCTAATATGCATTTTCTCTTGAGATATGGTTTTGGTAGTTTAAGAAGCTCCATCTTGTAAAACATGGTTCACTCCATTCTTTACACATGGTATATGACTGTATTTCTTTGCCCCTTGCATTGCTGTAACAAGATGAGTGATAAGGATGTGTGGGGTTCCAATTTTCCCTAATTTTTATGACCTTGCCCTAGAGGTGTGCCATCTTGCTAATCTGTTACATGTGACCTTTTTAAAAAAGAAAAAAGCCAATATTGTCTGCTGTCAGTACAGCATGAAGTAGATGGTATTGCACCCTGTTTGTGAAATATAGCTTACCGGGAATTTAAAGGTTACATTACAAATGTGCCATTTTTTTTTTTTAATTCCCTTTGGAAGGTTTTACTTGGTGTGCATGGTAGGGAGGATTTGAACAGGAGAGAAGTACACTGTTGGGGTGCTTTTAGTTCAGGAAGGATTTGCTAAGTAAACTGTTTTTTTGTTGTAGTGCAGTTGGGTAACCCTGTTAAAATGCACTATTGTAAAATGGTCACAAGTAATGAGCTCTAATATTAAAAATTGAAATTTACTTTAGGCAAGCATTTTTATACTGTACTCTCATGGGGTTGAAAACAAACCCATTTTAACCAGTAATTACTGTACTTCTGTGGATTGGAAATGAGGGGAGAAGAGAGTAGGGGCTAGAATTCAAGCATTTGTGAAGGTACACAAGATGTTTGTTATTGGCTAGAATTATGCTAGTAAACTGTGTTGGTCCGTCTCTCTTGGGGGCTGATGGTTCCTCTTTGCAGTATGCTGCCCTTTGTCCAGTTGTCAAGTATTTAACATACCCTGCTCAGCCTGTTTTTCAGGTTACCATGGTTGCATAATTCATAGGGGGGTGCTTTTGTTCCCATAATCCTCAAATCTATGTACACCTCTGGCAGAGATCACTTGTAACCCATGGATGGAGTGTTGAAAAATTCTTGGCATGTTTACTTGGAAACTGTGGTGCTTACCTGTAAAGAAACCAAAGTGAGGGAAAGCTTTGTTTTGGGGCTGGGGTTCCTTCCATTGTTCTCACTCTCGAGATTGCTGTACCTCAAGGAAAGCTGCATCTGTCTCTGAGAGGCTGTTGAAAGCACAGTACAGTAAGAGCACCCAAGTAGTTGAGTGTCTTGAGCTTTCAAGCTTGTGTATCTTTTGGTGCAAAAAGTTTTGTCCAGCAATTGTATGTAAGCGGTGTATGAATTTTTGTCCTGATCACTGTAAAGACAGGAAAACAAAATGGGGAACCCCCCCCCCCCCATGAAAAACAGAAGGTTTGAAATTGGTTACAGCATTTATAGGGAATTTATTTACTGTGAGGCTGGATGCTTGTCTGGCTTGAGGCCTGAAGATAATGTTGTGATTGGTTTGTTTTACATCAGTGACTGAGTATCTGGCTTGGTAAAAACCTGTATTGGGGGTGCTTCGATACGTGGTATTTCAATACTGTGATGCATTGGTCTTCAGGGAACAAGTGACAGGTGCATGCCTGTAGGAAATTCTTAATGGTCCTCTTCTGTTGCAGTACTCCCACATCTCTTTAAGCTTGAGGGAAGGTAATGGGACTGCGACATTCTTATCGTAATAAACATGTATCCTCTGTCTGCCAACCATTAAGCCCTAATCACAGTTGTGCTTGTTGCCCATCAATAGAGTAAGGAGCAGATTCCACATCAGCAGCCATTGGGGGGGGGGAGGTTTGTCTGACCCCCTTGAGTCTGCATGCTTGCATGTGACAGGATTTACTGGCCTGCCATGTATGAACATAGCACAAGCTCCAGTAGGGCTACCATGTAGTCTCTGCTTTGCACAGGTAAATGTTCCTTGGCTCAGATACTGTGTGTTTGTATGCCTTTCGCTTCTGTAATTGCTTCCATTGCAGTGGAGCTGGTTGTCTCCCTTCCTTTATGATGGATGTTAGTGTCAGCCATTCACTCCCACCCTTCCTCCTTGATTCCATCGGCACCCAAGTTTGTCCTGGAGTGTCATGATCATTATTCCTTTGTGCCATTTAGTAAACTTGGGAGATACATATACCCTCAGTCGGAGCAGGTGGTTTGAAAGTCTGGGTTCTGAAGTGTAATCCGTGGAACTGAAATTTAAGTTTGATTTAAGGAAAATGCAGTATCCTAGTATTCCCTCTTAACTAATGGCAGTGATTTCTGGGTTTGCATGTACAAGTAATGGAACATTTTAGCTGTAACAGTGAGATGTTACCTTCTGTATTTACGGAATGTAACTTTTCAAAATGTCATCACTCCTTAATATGAGCATCCTCATGGGGAAGATTGTAAAACTGCCATAATGGAAAGTAGAGCATCTCCGTGGGGATGCCCACTGTAATAGGATACATGCATTTCTCCCTCCTGCTTCGTTGCCCTTTGTCCACCACCACTGATTAACCATAATTGTATTATGGTCAGCCCCCCCCCCCCCCCAACGAGCATGTAAAAAGGGGAGACTGGAGAGTTGCCTTGGTTCTTAGGCCAGATGTGCCTGCCCCCCCCCCCCCCCACCCATGTAGCCAAAGTTGCATCTTAAGGGTGCTTTGTGAGCACTTTTTTCCCCAGTACCTAGCTGTGCGTGTGTACTTCAGTGGTCCGGCGACCATTTGGGTTTGAAAGAATCTGCTCTGAAGAGCAAAGGTGTTAAGTTGCCCGATTCATGGCTACAGTGACCATTCATGTTTTGAGTCTTGGTGTGGTAGCTTGCCTTTTTTTTTTTTGTCCCCCCCCCCCCCCCCCCTATTAATTATCGTGTAAGAGCCAAAGTTTTTTAGTGGTGAATGCTGTCAAATTTAAGTGATTCCATCTGTTCCCAGTTCTGAATAAAGTCTGCTGCAAGTCATGCAGACTCGTACACTTGCTCCCTATTGAGGTAAACCTATTTAATTGAATGAGCAGCCTTGTAAACCTTCCTCTTCTTTTTTGTTTTAATTTTATTTCTTGGTTAAGCTTGTAATGATCTGTAGCCTGGTTAGTAGTTTTCTTGTGAATTTTGCCACATTCCATCTATATTCATAAAAAGAGCAGGGTGAAAACTGGGATCGGGATTTGTATTAGTATGTGTTTATCTTCATGTTGATATGTTGCTTCTTACTATAAAGCTAATGTATTTAATTCTGAGTCTCATTTTCCAAATACACCTGTCTGGCAATATTTCTTTCTCTTGTTGGGCCAGTGTATTTGAGGAATTATTGTTCAGTGTTTGCTGTAAGCATTGTTAATATAAGCACAGTGTCAGCTGTATTTATTTATTTTTGTTCCCTAGGTATAATTCCAAGAGGCGGCACTGGAGGAGGACCAAGCTGGGCTTGTAATCTTTCACTAGCTACAGATCTCAACACCACCACCAGAGATGTTTGCAGCATCAATTCAAGCCATAGACTTGGAGTCAGATGCTGTTCAGCAGATGCTTACTTCTGCTGTGTTTTCTAAGTTGTCCTGCTATGCAGAGTAAATAAATGTGGAATTATTGTAGAAAGTGAACATTTTCTTTAGTTTTATTTGTATATTTTATTCCACTACTACTGTGCATTCATCACAATGGATTTTGGACATCTCACACTTTTTTTTTTCTTTAGTTGTCTGCCTAGATGAAACCCTCAATACAGTAAGACTCCCTCTTGTCTGGTCTTGCTGGGACTGGACCTTAGGCTGGATAAACGAATGGCTGGCTAATCAGAAATGGCATTTTATAGGTTATAAATCAGCTAGAATAGCAGGATTTGTGTTAGTTATGCATTTTTCTAATTAATATGAAGTATAAAACAAATGTTTGCCATTATTTAGTCCAGATGAGGTGGAAGTGTTCTGTCTTTTGCTAGGGCTGCTGCAGAAATTTGATGGCCTGTTAAGGAGATGCCGGATAAGGAGTCTACTGTAGTTTTAGTAACTTGTTCACAGCTGCTTAATATGTAGGTGGAAACTGGAAGAAGTGTGTGTTGGTTTGAGCTTTTCATTGAAACTTAGGGTCAGAATATTTTCATATATACAGTAGGTTTGGTGCATAGATTGCCGGACTTAATGAGGCTGTACAATGTTTGTTAAAAGCTGCTGTTTTGATGGTGCACTTATCCCAGCAGGCAGTAAGCAGATGGCAGACTATAATCCTGGATTGGCTACTGGTCTATTACAAGACACACACTGTATACGCATGTCTGTGGCAGCTGACTTCATTCAGTTTTTTTTCTTTGGAGGAACTTCTGTTTCCTAGCTGGGTTGGGTTTCCTTCTCTGTAGATTCCAATTGTATCCCCCCCCCCCCCATGTGGTGAAGGAAATTTCTCTCATCTGATTTTGGGTGTGGGTGTTTTATTGTGACTGCTACAACTGTAAGTTGCAGCTGGCTTACTTTACTTATTGATTGGGCTTCCTTCAGTGGTGTATTACACTGCAGTTATAAAATGCAAATATCCCCCAGAATTCCTGCCATGGTGTGGGGGTCTTTGGTGATCTTATTCCCTGCCCCCATATCGATATAATACATTTGTGTAGGATATGTCCATCATTGATGAGTCGTGTTTGTATAAATGAAAACAGCCCATATTGACAGTTGAAAATGTTATAGATCACTTCATTCAGTTAAACATTGCAAAGTTCATCCAACTCCTACCTTCCCTTGAACCTCATTCCTCCTCCAAAGCCTTATTCTGTATGTTTTGTTCCCATAGTTTACATTTGCTTTTTGTATGTACTTTGCTCTTACCTTGTTGTAGAGATTCCACTTCAGTTGCTTTGTCTGTTACCATATTCACTACTTCTACTACAGTTGGTTTAGACTTTTGATTTCCATTTTCTAGTAATTTGTTTTTTGGCAGCCTCAAGAATTAGTCAGTAAAGCCTTACTTATGTCTAGGCCAGTGAATTAAAAAAAAAAAAATAGTCCAGTTGTGTGCTGCTATGTATTTAAAAAAAAAAAAAAAAAATTTGCAGTAGAAGAAAAGTGCCCTGATAATTGGGCTTAAAATGGTGCACCAGAAAATTGCCCTACTTTTAATAAAAATTGAACTGAAAAAAATATATATGGAATGCACTATCTGATTTAACATAAATTGAATAGGTGCACATTTCTTGCATTTTTATTCTTTCAGTTTCTTTGGTAACTTGGGTGTTGAATGCTGGTGTGGCTCAAGTATTTCCTTAGTCTGCAGGGAATTTGTCTGCCAACTCAGTAGTTACGCCGAAGTGCCAGCTCAACGTTCAACCTTCAGTGAAGGCACACCCACTTACGCATGTCTTTCGAATGCCCACCTAACTGCGCGGAGGACATGCAGACTCCACACAAGGCACTCCAGCCGAGAATCAAATGGGAGAACCTCTTGCTGCGGGGCAACAACGCTACCGCTGCGCCACCGTGGAAATTGTCTGCCAACTCAGTACACTTCGAAAAATGTTCCTAATTGCTACACTTCGAAAAATGTTCCTAATCTCTTTCACCCCTCCAACATTTGCAACAGCAGTTTCTGTTCTAAATTCTACTGTAAACTATGCCTGTGCTGGTCTTTTCACTGAGGGATCCCCCTCTTTTTTTTTTTTTTTTTTTTTTTTTTTTTTTTTTTTTCCTCTCTCTCTGCCTTCCCTGTCATGGATTGAGAGAGTGTAGGCAGTTTCTGAATTCATGGCCTCTTCCTATTCTGATACCTTTGTCTTTAATTTGACCTTTCCCCTTTCTAATTTGCCCGTAATATCTTGTTTCCTTTGCCAGTCTTCTCCAGTAAATTCCAGCTCCCTGTTGCCTATTCTCTGTCTGCAACTGGCAGTCATCCCTATTGGCAAAATCTTTTCACCTACTTTGGTTTAGTTCTTATTTTATACCACTTTTAAGAATAACCATACAGAGTGGATTTTATATTTTTAATATGCATCTAGAATCCCAGTTTCTCCTTCTTTCATCATCCCACTGAGTTGCAACTTACTGTGTTGTGTATAGGAGCCTTAACTGTGTAGCTGTGAAATACCCCTTTAAGTCATGTAATCCCAAACCACCTTGTTTTATTGGAAAGATCAACTTATTCCACTTGACTATTCCCCTCCCAGATAAAATCCTTAAACTCTATTAATTGCTATCTGCATCTTCTCTGGTTGATATGCCTGACCTGTGGTCCAAAAAAAAAAAAGATACTTAAAAGGACTAAACACTTTCACTGCTTGTATTGGATTATCCATATCTGTAAAACAGCCCCCGATTTCTCCGTTTTTGCATTCTTTTCTTTTAGTTTCTTCCCCACGTATCCTTAGCTTTCAAAATGGAATAATTTTAATCCATATTCCTAAGTACTTGATTTTATCATGTTCACATAAATGTGTAGGTATTGCTGGATCAGTTCTTGTGTGGGTACGTAATTTTTTGTATCCTGAAAAGAAAACTGTCTCCGAATGTTCCACAACACTTAACTCTCGTCCTCTGGTCCAGGTGTAAAATATCGTCTGCAAGTAAAGCAGATTTTTTTTCTTTACTACCCTACTGATTGTCCTTGAATTTCTGAGTCCCCCCGTATTCTTTGCCAGTAGTTCTAAATATAGTTCAAATAAAGGGGGAAGAGGACACACTTGCTTGGTCCCTTATGCTCAAACAGAACTTTGAGAGGACTCTCCACACTTATTGCCTCTGATCCCTCCCATTTCTTTCTAAACCTTAAAATTTTAAGCACATGCTTCTATTGCCCTACTTATAAAAATCCCAGCTTACTTTGTGAAATGCGTTTTTTCTTCAGCAAGACACTCCCAATAGTAGTACTTTCTTACGTTCTTTCTTACGTTCTGCTAATGTTGTCCAGTCATTCCCTCTGCTTTACAAAACTACTTTGATCCATTCTGTTAATTTTGGCATTACCTTTGCCATTCTTTTTAGCCATTGTAGAAGCACACTTTACATGAAGCTGGATCTGATTAGTCTTTACCATCCTTTGGTATTAACAGCCATCACTGCTTTCTCCCAGGATGTCTGTGATTCTTCTAAAATACTGTTAAACAAAAACTACTTTAGCTTTATCACTTTCTTCCCTCCTAGCTTACAAACTACCACAGGAATACCATCTATTCTTGGGGTCTTTTCTGTAGATTGCCTATACATCACTGATTTTTCTTATCTCCTCCTGTCCTAAGTGTTAGTAATTGAGCCTCCTATATCTCTAACCTTGGCAAGTTTTATTCTTTGTAAATATTTCCATTTTACACACACACACACACACACACACACACACACACACACACACACACACTGCAGTTGTGCCTTTTCTTGTTCTGTGGGATTCTCCCTGTTTTGCAGTACTTCAGCCTTTCAGTCCCTCTAATTCCTGTAACTTCTTGATCATATCTTTTTCCACCCTATTTTTAAACTCTACTCTTAATTTTCTTCCACTTCCAGGCTATATTGTTATGAGAAATTTCTATCTTTAACTCTCTAATAATTTCCACAACCCATTACTTAACTCTTTTCCTTTTAACGGGTGGGGAAGTGCTAGTCTCTCACTTTTTTTTTATTTTAGTTATTGGTGCTTTATCTGAAATGGTGATTGGATGCATATCAAAACATTTAGTTAAATGCATGTGTTCCCATGAAAAATTTGTTTCGCCTAATTTTTTTTGTACCTTGAGTAATTGTATGAAAAATTCTCTTTGCTCCTACTACTAAATTCACATCTTCCATAACAAATATTTTCATAAATGTCTTCAAAAGTTTACCCTGTCTTGTTATATTTTCCCTTCTAGGCCCCCCACATACATCCTAACTGTTGCAAATCAAATTCTTTTATTTGCAATATTCCCCGTTGAAAGCTGGTTTTCTTCCAGAATTTTTTCAAACTCCGCTGCAGCAGTTTTAAATGCATACCAGTGTAATCCTCCTCCCTTGCCAGTAGCCCCTTTAAAACTACAAATCTGCCGTTATCCTTTTCCTCATTCAAGCACTGTTTGACTACCTCTTGCAATTGGTATAAGTACTCCCCTTTTTTTAGTCCCAGATATTCCACTGATTGACAATCCAGAAGTCCTTTATCAAATTCATATGCTGATTTCTTTCCATATATGTCCTGTAGTGTAGCAGTTTGCATTTCTTAATTTAGTTCAGTTATTTTCTGCATATGTTTGTGAGACCATTCTCATTTAAAGATATAGAAAGTGCCGTTATGGTAAGGAGTTGTATTTCCCACTTTGTGTAACAGGCGTGTTTGTTTTACATGTGTAGTTTCACCTTTAACTCAACCCAAGGCAAAACGACACACTGAACGCAAAGGAACTGTAGCAAGCAAACGACACACGAATGAAAATGCCAAATCCTTTAATACAATAAAGCGCTTTTCGTTTGCACAGTATACGAACTTCAGATGAACTATCTTACCCAAAGGGTTTAAATACTAAAACAGTTAATCACTCAATTAACCAATAAGACAGTAAAAGCAGCAATAATGCATTTTTAAAGAACTCTTAAAGAAAAACAAATACTTTAAACCACCTGTCATACAACATATATCCATACTCTGCGATCACTCGTATCGATAAATTGCATAACATTACACCTCGTATCGCAATACCTACTACATATAAATTAAAAAGTAAATAAGAACTTAAACTAAAAATTAAGATGGTGTTATATAAAAGAAATGTCATCTTGTTGAACTGTTAAGCTTCAAAATGCTGCTAATAGAGCAGCCTTCATTCAAACCAGGCACAGTGTACGCATTTAACCTAATCTGCCAGCCTAATTCAAGCTCTTCCAACTTTAAGGTTGCAGGACCACCTCGAGAATCCTGACAAAACTTGGTCAATCACCAAAAATTTAAAACTATGGTCAGGATAAGATGAAATATGCTTAACCAAAGCGTTTTCAGATTTATTTTTTCTTATAGCATAAATATGTTCATAGAGGCGCTCACGAAGACACCTCTCTGCTTTTCCAATATAAAAGGCCAAACAGGCTTGGCACTGAGCTAGATAAACTGTCATTCTAGAATTGCAATTCACACTGTGCTTAGTGTACAGATGGTCATGTACCTTGAATCTATTAAGTTCAATAATATATTGACAATAACTGCAAGATTGACATTTATACATGCCAACAGTTCTACTGCATCGTAATTGACGTTCAAAGAAAGCTTTAAGATTTTTAGCTTTTATACACAACTCTAGGTTGATCACCGACTCTATGAAGAACACTTCTATGAAGAACACTTGGGTCACTCCTAAAAAGTGCCTGTTCTTACATAGAATACGGAAACAGTCCTTACTATTGATACTAAAAGTTTTGATAAACCTAGGTCTTTGTGCCTTAGACTCGAGGAGAGTTAGAATCATTTGCTGACGGGGACAATATTCTCATGTTGATGTGTGTGGGCACTGTCTAGAATCAGTTTGTAAAAACGTCTAGCACATTTACTTGAAACCTGCTCGATGCCACCAACCATAGTCTGGGTACCCGCGATGTAAGAACATACTCCTTAAAAGGGAGCATTCAGCTTGAAAGTCATCGTCCAGGGTAATAATGCGGGCTGCCCTAACCAACTGGCCCTTTACAACAGCCCGTGCTTCTGGTGGTAGGGGTGGAAACTAGAGTAATGTAGAAATGAGTTGGAATACGTACTCTTCCTATGAATATTGGCCGTGAATTTTTTAATAGAGTAGTCCTTGGTTAACAGTGCATCAAGATATACTATAACCTCAGTATTAAATGTAGAGGTAAATTTCAAAAACTGCGTAAGACTTATTGAACTGATTAACAACCATATCGCTGGTCGTGCTGTCGCCATCCAACAATATAAAAATATAGTCAAGGTAACTGGTGTAAAAAAAAAAAAAAAAAAAAAAAAAAGTCATTCTATCCTTAAAAATCACAGTTAAGGACAAAAAGGTGCTCCCAATAGGTCATAACAGAGTTAGTAACACTGACCCCACACGGGGGAGCCCATTGCTACCCCTATTTTCTGTAAATAAAACCTATCAAAGATGAAATTATCAAGCATCAGATCTAATAATTCATTAACAAGTTCCAACTCATTTCTCGTGCTACCATGTAACCTTAAGTTGGCCAACCCATTCTAAAGCTATATCGTGTGGAATACACTTATACAAATCTTTGACATCTATGGTGAGGAAATTAAATCTGGCATCAAAATCTAAGCTGTTGATTTTATTCAAGAATGTCCAGGAGTCTTTGCAAATTTGGTTAACTTTAACCAAATACTTCTGTAAGACAGCATCAACAACCTTAGCACATGGATATGTAGGGGAACCCCTACAGTCAATGAGGGGACGCATAGGGGGGTTGATCACATCTTTATGTATCTTAGGTATGCCGAATCTGGGATACACTATGGACATATAATTAAAAATGTTCTGATCAATCCTTCCCCCTATATACATTTTATCAATGGTGTTTTTAATGATGTTATAAGCACTATTAATTTCAGATCTCGAACTAAGTAAATAGGAAGGACTGTCCAATAAGTGTAACATCCGTTCTCTGTAATCAGCACCATCAAACACAACCAATCCCCCTCCCTTGTCCAGTTTACAGATGTGTATATCATGCAATTTGATAAAATCAATACATTCCTTCTCAACTTTAATGTACCTGTCGAAAGTGGAAAATTGATATCCAACCTGAAATTTCTGCCGGATATCTAACTCGCACAAGTTCAAAAACTTGTAGTAATGGATGTAAAGGAGGGTTATAAACACTAGAAATTCTAAATTAATTACTATTGACAATATTGTTGCCACCCATCATTAAATTAAAATTCAATTTTCTAGTGAATAGTTTAATATCTATAGTGGTCCTAACCAAATCTAACCTGTGGGCTGGAACATAAGTATAACCCTTTGAAAATAACTCCACCTGTTCTGGTGTAATAGCAACTGAAGAAAAATTATAAACATTAAAATCCCCAGCAGCATTAGTTAATATAATGGGTGAGTTAACAGCCTGAAGATTAGTATCATCGTATAAGTTCTCATAAGTGGAAGCATCCAAAGAGTTGTTCACACATGAAGAAAGGTCACATACAGGGCGAGACGAAACAGAATCTACACCGGGAAAAGAGAGTTCATTAATAACTTGAAACGAAGTACAGGAAGTATTGGATATATTTAAGTCCTGATTTGTTTCAGATTCTGTTTGGACTTCTGAATTTTCTGGTCAGTTGTTTTGGTCTCGCTCCTAAAAAATTGTTTATCGTTAGACCTCAAAATTATAGTGTCCCGACCTATTCTGCACTCTTTCACTCCTAAGATCTGCTTGCATCCAGTCTTCAATAATAACAATATTGGCATCAGAAGATTCAACTTTGTTACATGCATAGTGTTTTTAACAGGTTGTCTTTTTTTTTTTTTTTTTTTTTTTTTTTTTTGTTTCATGATATATCCATTTGAACCTGTCAGTTTCCAAAAAAAATACAGCTCCAGCACACCCCAAACCTATTTATTTAATGCACACAACTATGTGCGTACATCAGGTTAACCCTCATAACAGCAATAGTTGTCAGATTGACAGCCATACTCGCAAGCTTGAATTTACCTGTAATGAAGGTAGTCCGTACTAGGACACGATGCAGCCTGTGCTTTGTCTTCATATTGGAGAGGAATAACTATAATTTGAATGCTTTCAGAAAACATGATCTAGCCATTGAAAGAAAGCAATTTTTTTTATTGCCCCCTTATCAGATTGTGTCTCTAGAAACATGAGAACCAGATACAGTTGTGTTCCAGTACACACACTGATTGCACTATTAACATTTATGTGCTAGAGGAAAACACTGTTTAGTCTTTTTGTTTGCTTCTCTTTAAAATTTTATTTTTTAATCAAGATAAGGTCCTTAATTCAGTCATTTCTCTGTGCAAAAATAAGAAAAGGCATACCAGTTGTGTTCTTTTGCCCAGACTTTCTTCTCTTTACTTTGCAGTGCCTTATTTCTTAAAACTGAACAAAAAAAAAACAAAAAAACAGTAGGGGGCACCTGTTTACTTTGGTATCATTTACACACACAATTGGAAAAAGCTTTACTTCATAGCATGCAGTATATGCCATGTATTAAACTCTAAGAGCAACATCTTGTTTTGCTTAGTTAACTCTTTCCTTTTTCCGAATGTTAGAGAGACAGACTTCCCATACATGTCGAGCAGAGCACCTCCCTGGCACTCCAAGAGAAATCTTGAGTGGATAGGAAATAGAAAATTCACCCTGGGGATCACTCCAATGGCTCTTTAGCCTAGTGCACACCTATGAAGTAGGGCATATGGAGCCCCTAAAAGTTTGTCATAGTCCAAAATTTTCAGGTTTTCTTGTTCTGTCATAATTCAGAAATGTGTAACTTAATGCTTTGTAGTCCCACGTTCATCAATTTCATAGTTGCTAGTCCCATGTTTATTCATCAGTTTCATAGTTGCTAGTTTTCTTCCTGTTGGTCTCTTGTCTTCCATATCCAGTCACTGGTCAACTTCCAGTGTACTCTTTTTTTTGGTTCTTGTAGTCAACTCTTGCTGTTTTCTGTGTCGAGCATTTTCTTTTGGAACATTGGGAAAGGTTTCACTGGCATAGTTTCTTTTAGCTTTATTAGAAGAGTAAGAAGCAGAATCCCCTTATTTTAACTTTTTTTTTTTTTTTTGTTGGACAAACGTGTATTCTCCTTGGCATCTGCGTCACAGACCCTTCAGGAAAAGAAATATTCTGAAAATAGGTGGTTACAGCAGTTTGAATCTCGCGCCTGCTTCTCTACATTCCCTGATTGCTGGAATACATTTACTCCTCTTCTGCCTGGTGCAGAGCAAGTATGATAGTTTTCCCCACTAAGTACTTTGTCCTTATGTCAGTTTTGGCAGGTCTGGGTTGCTTTCTCATGACCAGGTTTAGGTTCATACTAGGCTATCTGCCCTGGGGCATTTATAAGCCTAGCCCGAGTGTGTTTTGGTTTTCGCCACCCTTTGATTTGAGTTTGCTGTGCCCTTTTTAAGGTTAGTTTACTTTGCCTCTGTCTAGTAGTGACACAGAAGTAATCCCCGGGGTAAACCTACGATCTCCCATCCACTCATCAAGATTCCTCTTGAAGAGTTATTGAGGTGCTCTGCCTAACGTGGACTGGGATTCTATTCCAGAGCGAAGGGAGCCTCTGGGTTATGAATCTGTCCCTCCAGCATGTTCTATTTATTTCTGTGCTGAGATTCAAGTCCATCGAGTGCGTGGTTCTAAGGGATTTAGATTTTCTGAGGTAGAGCATGCCCATTAATTCTGGGTTGGATATAGCTTTGTATGTCAGGCATCGATTGCCTCGAAGTAGGCGGTATGCAACTGAGTAGAGCTGGAGTTTTTTTTAACCGGGCAGCATATGGGATTTGTTTTGAGTCCCTTGATCCTCTTTTTATAAGGTACTTTTGGGGTCTTTCTAGTTGCTGCAGGTGTCTGGTAAGATGCATCCCGAAAGGGGCATTGTGTTCTATGATGGGCCTGATGAGGGATGAATAAAGGGGCACTATTACCTCACTTGATCTAGATGTGAATCCTTTCGTGATAAGGTGGGCTATGTAGAAGGTCTTTCTAACCACTTTGGCAATGTGGTTGTCAAAGGAGAGATTGCTATTAACTTGGGTCCCCAATTACTAATTCCGTACTTAATGGGTTACCACCTATGTGGTAATTTGTGGGCAGTATGACTATACACTTCTTGGCATTTAGCTTTAGACCACGGCTCTGGCACCAGTTGTCCGTCTCGGAGACCTTTTTGGAGGATGTTCGTGTCAGCTGGAGAGTTGATTATGGCACCCAGTTTGCAATCATCTGCGAACTTGGTCAGCCGTAGTCCTCCCGTGTTGGCCTGTACCTCTGAGAAGTATATGCCGAACAAGAGAGGTCCCAGGACAGAGCCTTGTGGGACACCACTTGTAACCGGTTTAGAGTCTGACATGGCTCCAGCAATTCTGATTCTGTGGGTTCTGTCTTTGAGCCAGTTGGCAACCCATCTTGTGACATAGGGGTTTATATTTAAGCTGGATAGCTTATCTATGCCCGAGTGGGGTATTGCATCAAATGCCTTTGTGAGGTCCGGATAGCAGGTCTGGACTATCTTCCCTTCATCTATGGCCTTGGTGACTGTTTCGAAAAAGTCAACCAGGTTCAAGAGGCAGGATCTGCCCTTGACAAAGCCGAATTGGGTAGGATCTAGTGTCTGTAGGTCCCCAGTGTCGGAGTTCCATGATGATCCTCTCCATGGCCTTGCAGATGAGGCTAGTTAGGCTTATAGGGCGATAGTTACCAGGGTCCGTTGAAGCACCACCTTTGTGGAGTGGGACCACTGTTGCTGTACGCCATTCTCTGGGTACATATCCTGTAGTGAGGCTTAGATTGTACAGCAGTTTTACGTGGGGGTTTAGTTTTTCTTGGAGTTCATGTAGGACGCAACCCGGGACACCGTCTAGTCCCATTGAAGCAGTGTTTTTTGCTTTGGAGAGGGCGGCTTTCACCTGAGCATCTGAAATGTTAGGGAGGCTGCACTCTGGGATAGATATTTGCTCTTTTGGGGGGGAAAGTTTGCACTGAACTTGTCTGCCAGGATGTTGGCAATGTCTGTGGGTTCAGTGTATTTTTTGTCGTTTAGAATCAACTCTGAGCATATCTGGGAGTTGCATCCCAGGTTCCTAACATAGCTAAAGAAAACCTTGTGATTGTCTTTAGTGTCCTGTGCAGTTTTCCTCTAAGCTGGCCTTGGAGGATTTTGAGGGATTATAATTTTTTGCTAGTACTGATCAGAGATGCCTTCCCTTTTAGGGATTTTGCTCTATCCTGTAGTAGCTTCCTCCTTCTGTTATATAACTTGTGGCTGGGGTCCACAAGACTGGACACCTGCCTTTGGACGATTGGGTCTTGGTTTTGTTTGGGATAGCATGATCCATGCATTCCTGGAGGTGTCCATAGAATGCGTTTATATAGGATTATGTGGTTTGGGCCGTAGTTTCCACTGACCCGGGGGCCTTGAAGGATTCCACCTCTGTTTTGAGTAGTATAAAGTTCGCTTTTGAGAAGTTTTTCACTGTGGTTTTCTGGGCTGGGGGTGGGGTCGGGTTTTGGATATCCAGAGATATTAATTTATGGTCTGATCTTGCCAATGAGGAGTATACTTCTGGTGTGGAGCATAAGGGTCCCCATGTTGGTGGTGATCAGGTCAAGTATGTTTTCCCCTCTTGGAGTTGTGACTAGTTGTTCCGTGGCATTTGAGTTTATAAATTCCAGGAACCTTTGGGCTAGAGTGTTGGGGCTTGAGTAATGCTCCCAGTCTATGTTTGGGTAGTTGAAGTCACCCAATATAATGGTGTTTGGAGAAATCTTCATGTTCTCCAATGTTTTCAGGAAAGCCGAGTGGGAGTCCTGATTTTGAGACTGTGGTTTGTAGCATGCTATAAACTGAAAGGCAGTTTTGCCCACTGTTGCACATGGATGGTTTCTGATGCTTCGTGCAACGCCACTAACCTGGAGGTGTGGGTATCCTTGATACTCCCCCCCCCCCCCCTCCTTTTGTGGTTCGGTCAGAGTTTTGGGGCTGAAAAGCATGATACGAGGTATAACCTGGTAGTGCTGGGGTGCTCTCTGGAGCCTTGAACCAGGTTTCTGTCACTGCGCAGATATCTATGTTCTCCATACTGAGGAGAGCTTTGAGTGTGTGCATTTTGAGGTTTAGACTTCTGGCGTTTAGCAGCATTACCCTTAGTTTATTGATCTGTGTTTTCTATTGAGGTGGGTTTGTCTTTTTAGCTTTGCCTAAAAAAGGCGCTATGGGGGTGGCAAGAGCCTTTACCAGTATCCGAAAGCCCAGGGGTGACAGGTGCAAGCTGTCCCTAGTGAAGCAACGTGGCTTGTTGAGCATGTCATCCCAGGCTGACGGGCACTGGATCCCCTTTGAATGACACCAAAATTTAGCCAGTTGTTAAAATCTATCATTTTGTCTTTATACTGCGGCATCATTCTAGGTGAGGGTAAGATGCTCAAGGTCAGGGTCATACCGGCCTGGGCTACATGATCTGAGAGCTCCTCTGTGTGTCTTCATGTAGTCGAGGGAGGTACGTCTCGGGTCATTCACACCAGCATGTACTATGACAGAGTCATATTTGTACTTGCTTTGGAGTGACCTGAGTGCTCGCATTATGTGGCGGATCCTAGCGCCCGACGGGCAGCTCACTGTGACCTTCTCCTTGTTCAGCCTGGTGAGCGGGACGTCAGTGTGTCTGACTATAGAATCACCTATTGCAAGTGTATCAGGTGTGTTTTTCATCCTTAAGGGCTGTGGCTGTTTGGCACACTGATTTTTTTGAGCTATGTGTTGCACATGTTTTGCTGTGGGGTAGCGTTTGCTTGGATGTCTGCTTTGGAGGTCTCTGCTGCTTAGGTAGATTTTTATTTAGAGCCTCCGAGTAAGTGTTTGTGTTTGGTTTGCTGTTGTAGTACTATGAGACTGGATTAGTGTTGTGTGAGGTTACCTTCTCCTCCTGACTGGTTACACAAGTTCTGAGGTGAGAGAGCTCAGCCTCCAGTTTGGCTATATGGTTGTATCTCTCACATATGTTTGAACCTGTTTGGAGGAGGAGAGGATTGTCTGTGTACATGAGGCAGTTGTAACATTGCCTCAAGATTCCCAGATTCACCAGGTGGACTGGAGAGGAAACCATTAACTGACCTTTGGACATGCTAGAGTAGTAAAGGGAACTCTTTTTATCACTTAATTACAAAGAACCAATAGGGGACAAAGTAATTGTGGAGAGTAAATGAGGGTGGTAGTGCTTTTAGTTTTAGTGCAAGATTGTAAGATTGCTTATTTGGGCAAGTGCAGGGTCTTAGATTGAGAATAGGGTGTTTAATTTGAGAGAGCAGTTCTAAGGGAAAAAGTGAAGAGCAGACTTTGTGGAGCCGGGAATACTTTAAACCCGATTAAGCAGCGCTGCCCGATGCCGCGCTATGCGCACAATCGCACAAAGCCGCGCTAAAGTGGGTTTTTATGCAGGGAAATTTAAAGAGCTAGAAATGGCCCAAAACGCCCAATTACTACAAGACTCTTGTGCTGTGGTCACTCCTTCAGGAACACACAGGCTGCTCAAGGCTCCCCACTCACTGGTGAGCAAAGAAACGTCCTTCTATCCAAGTAAGGAAATGGGCAACACAGGAACTTTCCAAAAGTCCAGAATACAGCAAAGCCTGTGTAAGGGACTATTCTAGTTTAGGAAAGGTGGGAAACAAGGATATATATTTTTTTCAGGAAAACAGGAGAATTATAGTATATTCAATGCACAGGCTAGCGCACTTGAGTGGGCAGCCTCAACAGTTAAATACAACAAACAAACTTTTAAGCTAAGTGCAGGTAATAAAAAAAAAAAAAAAAAAAAAAACACAAAAACAAGCTTATAACAGTTAAATCAGCAGTGTAAACTCACTTTTCGGCGAGAAAGGATGGTTGCACAGGTAGTTACAGAAAAAATATACTTAACTATACACTATTGTGCCCTTCCAATTAGCAGTTCCTGCTGTTAAATACCAGTCAAGCTGCTTATTTGTGCTTTTATAAAATGATGCAGGCTATTTTCTAGTTTCTCTGGTACAACAGAAAATTTGATGTTTTCCCTATGTGCTCTGTCCTCTAATTCTACCATTTTTTGAAACCTCTACTCTTGAGCAGTCTTAATCTGCCAGTCTTTTCTTGGTGCCCTCTCTGAATATCTGTTTAAAAGTATGTCCATCTTTTTGAGCCATTTGAGTCGATACACTTTTTGTTTTGTTTATTTTAATCCGCTTTGAGCACTTTTGACGTTTTTCCTCTTGGTTACTGCACTTGAGCTTGAGCTGCTTTTTCTAAACAATTGCAGGATTCTTCCCAGCAGCTTTTTTTCTCCTTACCTTTTGAGATTGAATGCTTGAAAGCAAAAAATCAAACTTGTTCTTGCTTTCAGGCGCTCAACTTTTTCCTGTGCTCCAAACTTTTTCCTGTGCTCCAAACTTTTTCCTGTGCTCCAAACTTTTTCCTGTGCTCCAAACTTTTTCCTGTGCTCAGAACTTTTTCCTGCGCTCAGGCACTCCTGAAACTTTTTCCTGCTTTCCAGTCAGTGTAGTTACTAGCCAGTTACTGAAATTTACTTCGAGATTGACTGGTGCTCTCCTGAGTTTTTCACTCTGGGAGAGCTGAAATTAAGCTGTTTATTGTGCAGCTATTTTGCAGCAAGTCTTTTGTGGAGCCATTGTTCTGTTTTCTGTACTTTCTGCCTTTTTCATAGCAAAATAAATAGTTTGGATTTGCACACAGAAGTTGGGGACCTTTAACTGTAGACCTCAAGCCACTGTGTGCTTTAAAGAAAAGTCCACCCCCTCCTGTAATTTCTCAACCCTTTGATTTCTTTTCTTAAATCTTGGTTCAGGTGTTCAGTTAACAGAAACTTGATTAAACTTTGAAAAGTACAGTTTCCTTGCCTTGGAATCAAAGAAAGGGAAAGCATAATTGTTCGTGGTTTGGTCGAGGAATTTCGCTGCTTGTGTGCCATATCACAGAAATGCACGTAGTTGTGAGTCTTGTTTGTCTTTTGGCAGGGCTGTCTGGAATTGGCCATTTCTGCCCTATGGGGTTGGGTATGAGAAGTGGCAAGGGTCCTTATTTTTTAAGTAGCATTTTTTTTTTACTTTTCAAGGCTGTAGAAAACTTGCACCATGTTTGTTCTTTTAAAATACTGTAAAATAAGTAACATTGCATATCTGAGCGTTTGTTTTTTCGGAAAGAAGAAAATTTTTTTTGTCATGGTTTGTCCTACAAAATCTTGAGCCTCGGTAAGAATTTCCATCTTTGGGAATCTAAAAAGATGGCAACCCTAATTAGACTGGGTTGATAGTGAACCATTAGTAAGAAGTCTTTTTATTTTAACTGGGCTAGCTCCACTAGGCCAATGCCCTCCTGTTAAGGGGATACCCAAGATGGAATTTTACACTGTAGTGGAAATTTGGCCAGATTCTTTTTACATCTGGTACTCCCATCCCATGCTGGATTGAAGTATTAGTATTGGAAAATTAAGTTAGAGTCTGCAGCTATTTTATAGATAGTGTATTAAGTTTTACATATATGGTACAGTGGACTAGTAATTTGTCAAGCTGTTGATTGTGGTTTGGTGTATGCTGCAGTATAAAGTCAAGAGGTTAGCGGTGCAACAAAAGTGGGGAGATTAAAATGTATGAAGGCATTTGTTTGAGCAAATATTTAGAATACAAGTTCAGTAAATATTGCTGTACTTACTCCCTACTGTACATGTAAAATACTTTTAAGATAGGAAACTAGTGCACTTCATGGGGGGGGGGGGGATCTTCTGACCCAGAGTAGGGAACTAGTTTGTGTGTATGTTTTGCATCTTTTTAACATCTAGACTGCTGTGATAGCTTTGACCCTTTGGGAAGAATGTGGATGAGGGTCTGTCAGTGTTTGTGGGACCATAAACTGATCCATAAAATCAATCCTGCAGTTTAGCTACTGGTTTCAGCGGTGTAACTGCTGTGTTCAAAGAAGCTTTGAGAGAAATGTACAGGATTATTTGCACCCCCTACACCGCATGACTATCCCGTGCTACAGGAAGTGTAGGTGCCTGTGAGTCGCCCTACCATTGTATGTCAGCGTGATGGGAATTTGAGTTTCACCGCACAGGTAACTAAAGTACATTTTACAGTTGGCCAGCTTCCAAAGATTAAGGGCACCTTCTAGATTCCCAACCCTTTAACCAGCTTGAACAGAGTTATCTGGTTTGGTGTCGAGCCATTCAGAGCTTCCCTGCCACGGAAGAGTGCTCCTGTTTTGGACTTCCAGGGATGGATTGTCAACTAACTTCCCTTTATGTGGGGGTTCCATTTCTTATTTTATAAGTAGGTTTTTTTGCATTTAATTAAGCTAGGAGTGCTATGTGACTTTAACAGGAGTGTTACTTTTTAGTTGAAGTGCTTTTCAGTATGGAAAAATATTAAATACTTGCCTGTTTCACAGCTATTGCTTCCCTAGGATTTGGGTGTCTTTCAGCTTCACAATTGAACACCCTACGTATTCCTTCTTACAGAGACTGATACAAGATTTTTGCACAGCCTTTTGCCACTTCCGAAGGCTTCTCAGCTGTCTGCTACAGATGCAGCTTCCTGTGGTATAGTCCCTACAGCTACCATGGACCAGGGGTTGGACACTTCCTCTGTGGCTGTTGGGAGTGCCTTAGTAGGCAAGAGGAGGACCACTTTACTGGACATAGAAGGGGCAGAGAATACCTTTCGGCTTGGCCAGAATGGAATGTTGGTTTTTAATAATTTGCCTGTGTACCTGGACACGTTCGGTTCTCGCCCTTCCACCTCCTGGGTGTCCCCGCCTTTGACCCACTCATGGAGGTGGTGGCTCGGAAGGCGTGGACGGCTCCAGATCGTATGGAACCAACTCCCCAGAGGCCCACAGTTTATTACAGCCCCTTCGGACAAGCAGTTTCTCACTAAGGGCGTCCCCGTTGCTGCCATGGTGGTGGCGGCAGCCACTAAGGAGGAGTTGGCTGACCCTTCAGTTCCTGTCCATCCTCGTAAGGAATCTAGGACTATGGATAGGTACGGCAAGCAGATGTTTTCTTCAGCGGCTTTTGCTATGCGTTCGCTGAATTATTTGTGCCATTTCACCAGTCTTCAGAGAGATCACCTCAAAAAACTAGGTGATACCTTACAGGACACATCAGCTGCGGGGTCTCAGGAAAAGATAAACTCCCAGCTAGGGACCCTGAACTCTATTGTAAACTCCTCCATGCGGCTCATTTCCTATGCCGCTGATGGAGCGAGTAGGGCTGCAGGCATGGGCGTTGCTCTAAGGAGACACGCCTTGATGTGGCTTTGCAACTTTGCCGACCCCTTCAAGGCGTCCTTCACTAACACCTCCTTTGACGGTTCTGCCTTGTTTGGACCTCAAGTGAAGGATACATTGACCAAGTGCGAGCAGGAAGGCAAGACTCTCTCTGCCGTAGGAGTCCGTTTTTCTACCCCATTCTAGACCATATCCTAAGGGTCAGAAAGGTGGGAAAATGTGGTTCCGCAAACCTCAGGGAGTACTGCCTGACGCACGTGGTGAGCTTCCCCCCAGAGGCAGAATAATAGACGCTGCCTGAGGGGCGGGGGGGGGTCCGCAGAATCAGGGTAGCAGAGAATCTTTCTGATAAACCCTTCCAGCACCCCTGAGGAGCTGCCCGACTGTCCACCTTCGGAGGCAGTCGGGGGAAGACTATCAGTGTACCCAGAAGCCTGGCATTCCCTCACGCAAGACAAATGGATACGGTAGATCATATCTGAGGGTTACAGAATTCCCTTTATTCACACCCAACAGCCAAAAGGGCCCCTTCCAGATGTTTCACCCGGTCTGAGGGATCTAGCAGCACTAGAAATTTCAAAGCTGCTAAGAAAAATGGCCATCCGGCCAGTCCCAGCAGACCAACAAGGATCCGGAATCTACTCCAAGTTCTTTTTGGTACCAAAAAAGACGGGACTGGAGACCTGTTTTGGATCTCAGCAGGCTGAACAAGTCTGTTCAAAGAACGAAGTTCCGGATTGTCACACTACAGTCCATTCTACCCTTTCTGGGTCAGAACAATTGGATGTGCTCTCTAGACCTACAGGATGCGTACTACCATATCAAGATGAACAGGTGCTCCAGAAGGTTTCTCCGCTTCCGGCTGGGAGCCAGTCACTACCAACTCAGAGCCCTGCCCTTTGGCCTCACCACAGCCCCCAGAGTGTTTACCAAATGTATGGCAGTGGTTGCGGCTCACCTGAGACAAGGATTCCAGGTGTTAACATATTTAGACTGGCTCCTTACTGCCACCAACAGGCACCAACTACTCCAATCCAGAGATTACGCTGTACAAACGTGCAACGTGCTAGGTATCTCTCTAAATTTTGAAAAGTCTGCATTGTCGCCTTGTCAGTCTATTACCTTCATAGGTGCTGTTTTAAACACACTGGAGCTCTCAGCAAAACTACCTACACAGAGTTTCAGACATTCGCAACCATGTTCAGATCCTATTACAGGAGAGCAGAGTCCAAGACAGATTTGTACTAAAACACTTGGTCTCATGGCAGCAGCAATCACTTTACTCCCCCTAGCGCGTTTTCATATGCGGATTCTGCAGTGGATGCTATTTTCCCAGTGGGCCTTTCAGCAGCTCCCATGTCACACACCATTCTAATCACTCAGTCATGCAAAAGGCACCTTTCTTGGTGGGCGGTCTCCCCTCAGGTACTCCAGGGCAGACCTGTGGTCCTTCCTCCTCCTGTTGCCACTGTGACAACAGATGCCCCCCTGATCGGGTGGGGGGGCATTTTAGGGGCAGGACAGTCCAGGGCACATGGCAACCCTTTGAATGCCACTTGCACATAAATGTCTTGGAAATGAGAGCGGTACTTTTAGCGTTGCAGACCCTTCAGGAACCTCTACCCACCGGGACTATTGCAATTCTAACGGGTAATATGTCTCTAGGTGTGGTACTTCAACAAGCAGGGCGGAACCAGATCCTACCCCCTATGTCGAGAAGCACTCAGACTTTGGCAATGGGTGATCTCTTCTCAACGGTTTCTGGTAGCAATGCATGTTCCTGGGAAGTCCAACGTCATAGCGGACAGACTGAGCAGAGCCTTTCTCATGCCTCACGAGTGGTCTCTCAACCAGATAGTAGCGGAAAGAATTTTCAGAAGGTGGGGTCAACCTTGCTGCGACCTTTTTGCGACACCTCTAAACAGCAAGTGCCCAGGCTTCTTCACCCTCTTCCCTCTCCCAGGTCTACCCCCCAGAGATGCTCTAGTTCACGATTGGCCCTGGGGTCTTCTGTATGCATTCCCCCCCCTTTTCCCTTGATTACTCAATCCAGAAAGCGATGGTCTTGAGAGCCAGGATGATCCTCATTGCCCCTTACTGGCCTCGACAAATTTGGTTTCCGTTCCTGCAGTGCCATCTACTGGAGCAGCCCTGGCATCTGGACCCAG
The DNA here is from genome assembly GCF_019279795.1 of Protopterus annectens. Classification (NCBI taxonomy): domain Eukaryota; kingdom Metazoa; phylum Chordata; order Ceratodontiformes; family Protopteridae; genus Protopterus; species Protopterus annectens. Next base: position 541,796,888 of record NC_056749.1, read on the forward strand.
TGCCAGATCTTCTGACCCATCAGTCGGGCGGGCTGCATCAGTCCCTTCGATCTCTCAACCTCACAGCTTGGTTGCTCCACTTCCAACCCTAGCCAGGCTTCCCGTTATCTCTCAACCAGTTCGCGATATCATCCTCGCTTCTCACAAGTCTACTACCAGAAAGACTTATGCTAGCAAATGGAAGCGTTTCCCTGTCTGGGCAGGGGAAAAACACCTGGACCCCTTTACGGCTCCTGTCCAGACAGTTCTAGAGTTTCTAGCAGAACTCTTTCGATTGGGCTCCTCCTCAGCTACCATCAGAGTTCAAATGGCAGCTATTGCAAATTTCCACGTTGGCTTGTCAGAGACCAGCATCATGTCCCGCAAACTTTGCAAAGCCTTTTTAAAAGGAACCCTTTTACTTAGGCCCCCGGTTATGGACCCTCCCCCACCGTGGGACTTAAATTTGGTACTGTCTTCTTTAAATCTTCCTCCCTTTGAGCCGGCGGCTTCTTGTTCGTTGAAGTTCTTGTGGAAAACACTCTTCTTAGTAGCCCATCACCTCAGCAAGACGGGTCTCGGAACTTCAAGCCCTTTGCGTTCGCCCTCCTTAACTTGTTTTTCATGTAGACAGTGTCACTTAGGACTAATCCATCTTTTTTACCCCAAATAATCTCAGACAAAAATCTTAATCAGACCATAGATCTTCCAGTCTTCTTCCCAAATTACACCAATAGAGCTGAACGAAAGTTACATTGTTTGGACGTTCACCGTCAATTACGCTTCTACCTGGATAGAACTAAGCAGATGAGAAAATCAAACCAGCTTTTCCTGTCTTATGCGAAAGGGAAGCAAGGCCAACCAGTCTAAGGTAACTTTGTCCAGGTGGCTGTCCTGTCTTATCACGTTGGTCTATCAGTTGAGGAAGAGGGAACTTTCTACTAAGCCTAGAGCCCACTCAACCAGAGCTTTAGCTTCTTCAATAGCCTTTCAGGCAAGATTGCCGATGGATTCCATTTGCGCAGCGGCCACTTGGGCCTCTCCTCATACCTTCATTTCTCATTACAAGCTTGATATGGCCTCCAGAAGTCGGGCTGATTTTGGTTCCACTATACTCAAGAGTTTGTTCCATTGAGCCACCCAGGATTTAGGTGCTAGGGACACTGTCTCATCCAGCAAGAATGAAGGCGAGATTGACAACTTAACATCGAGAAGTTATGTACTTACCATAATGTTCCATGTTAGTTGTCTTCTTCTCGCCTTCTTTGAGTCCCACCCTCCATCCCCCTAGCCTGGGAAGATCTAGAGTACCTTGTGAGTTATTGCCACCTCAGTTATATCCCCAGCTAGCTCCCTTGCTCCCTCTTTTTTGCTAGCTCTTCTAGAGGGGTATATATATATAGAGATACATATATATATATATATATATATATATATATATATATATATATATATATATATATATATATATGATTAGGTGGTTTATTCTCTGTTGTGGTGGGACATGTATGTCCATAGTGTTAGCTATCAAACGAGATCTGGGTATATGACGCCTAGCATTATGGGACATAGCATAGTCTCGAGCCGGTAAAAATAGCTCTCGAGCTTTAGTATTAGGCAGAGTCCCATCCAGCAAGAAAGAAGGCGAGAAGACAACTAACATGGAACGTTATGGTAAGTACATAACTTCTCATTCTTTTACTTTGATAGTGGTGTTAGGAAAAGTAAGTTGATGGACAGGGGCTTGTTAAAGCACCCTTTTCAAGAAGCATTGTGACCAGGATTTGGCCAGCAAGTCTTCCAAGTCCTGTAGGTTTTCTGTGGAATCTAAGGACTCTGAGCAGTCCAAGAAATCAAAAGAATTGGAGGATTCTGCGACATCGACTTCACAGACCTCTGAGCCGACTGTCTTTTCCTTTTGGAGCCGGCCCACAGCTTTGGAGCCGGTATCCAAAGTGCCTCAGTCACCATTGCTTCAGTCTGCACCATCAGTGCATTCATCTAGGTCATCTATCGGCCTATTTGATTTGGATATGGATCGATTGGTGCAGAAGCTTTTACAGGCACTAGGCCTTGCTAAATTGTTGTTGGCTCCGACCCAAGCAGCTTTGGAGCCAAAGAGCACTACTCCTGCTTTGACTACTACTCCTCCGAGCCGTACCGGCTTTTCGGAGCCAGAGGAAGCAGACCTGTTTATCGTGGAGCCTTTGTAGCTGAGACCTGCTCCAGTGTCCTGCTCCATCCACTCTTGATGTCATCGGTGCTGACCGGGGACTCTAGGAGCCGACACTCTCCAGTCAGATCCGGGGAGGATATTCGGACCGACTTGTAGGTGCCGACTCTTCCTCTCGGGGCTTCGGCTCGGATGAAGCTGGCTCCTACCTCCGGCTCTGAGCCCACGGCCTCAGTGCAGAAGTGTTTGACGGTTCCCTCGAATCAGTCGGTTCCTTCCCATCGGAACTGTGGTGCCTTCGAGGCCATGATGAGAGCTTTGTCCCCCAAGACATCCTCTACTTCAGGCTTTGCTTCCTCATTCCCTAAAGTGCCTGTCTGCTTCTGCTTCCATCATCCAGGCTAGGCGTAGAGACCCAGAGCCTCAGGTAGCCCCACAGGGTGCTCTCTGCTCTTCTGAAACTTCCCCAGAGGCTCCCACTGAGGAGGTTCCCAGGAAGAGATTGTGCAAGAGGAGACACTTGAACTCCCCACAGGAGTGTTTAACATCTGACACTGACTTGGATGAGTCAGAACGATCCCCCTCTGAGAATATCTCCTTTGCTGAGATACTTGAGATTCTTAGGCAGAGGGGTGATTGGCAGTTGAAAAGCCTTACTGAGGATGTCAGTTCTCCTGAAGGCTTTCGGGTCTCAACCTTCCACCTCTTCGGTGTCTCCACCCTTCGATGAGCTCATGCAGTTGGTCTCTCGGAGGGCGTGGGAGTCTCAGGAGTCCATGGAGCCTGTTCCTAGGAGGCCTAACAAGTTTATATCGGCTCCACCAGATAAAAACGTCTTACCCAAAGGAGTCCTTGTTGATGCCATGGTGGTGGCGGCCACCAAAAAGGAAATGTCTGAGACGTCCTCATCTATCCATCCTTCTCCTAAAGAGTCTAGGATCATGGATTGATATGGGAAACGCATGTTTAGTTCAGCGACTTTTGCACTCCGCTCACTGAACTACTTAACCCATTTCACTAGGTTGCAAAGCGATCTCCTTAAGGAGTTGGGAGATTCTCTTCGGGGTACAGTAGTTGCAGGGGCCTCTGACAAAGTTGCTGCCCAGCTTGCTACCCTAAATTCTGTTAACTCATCCATGTCTCTCATATTCTATGCTGCTGATGGAATGAGTAGGGCAGCGGGTGCAAGAATCGGAGCCCTTTAAGTCATCCATCTTAAACACCCCTTTTGATGGGGGAAAGACTGCCTGCCATTGGAGTCTGTTTTTCCACCCTTACCTGGTCTTATCCCAAAGGGGAGGAAAAATGTGGGTCCAGAAAACCAAGGAGCCTTTCAGGACACACGTTGTGAACCCCCCTCCAGGGGCAGAGGAGGGGGTAGTAGTGGAAGACGCCCTTGTGGCAGAGGGGGTCCGCAACATCCGGGTGACCGAGATCACTACTCTGGTCAACCCTACCAGCGCTCCTGAAAGGAGGCCAGACTCTCCTGCTCTGGAGGCAGTCGGGGGTCACACAGGTTCATAGATTAGTACTAAGCTAACTGCCTTTGCGAGCCATTTTAAGCCTAGCCAATTATCCCTTGTGAGATTCAAACCCTGCACCTTGTGTTTGTAAGGCAAACACCTTAACCATTAGGCCACCCTCCCAACCCCTACTTTGTATCCAGACACCTGGCAAGAAATAAGACAGATGGGTACAATATCATTTCCAGAGGGTACTTCAAGGAGAATCCCGGACGTTCCACCCATTTACAGGGAACAAGCAACTAAAGAGGTCCACAAGTTGCTAGAAAGTTATCCAGCCAGTCCCAGCAGACCAAACAGGATCCGGAACTTACGCAAGGTTCTTTTTGGTTCCAAAGAAAACCGGGGACTGGAGACCCATTTTGGAGCTCAGCAGACTCTGCCAATATGGAAAGAAAAGTTCCGGATGGTCACGCTCCAGTCTATACTTCCCTTCTTAGGGAAAGAGAATTGGATGTGCTCGATAGATCTCAAGGATGGGTACTACCACATAAAAATGGCCATGCCATCCAGAGATCACCTGCATTTCCGGCTGGGAGCCAATCATCAGTTTCGAGCCCTGCCCTTTGGTCTCACTGCAGCCCCCAGAATGTTCACGAAATGCATGGCAGTGGTCACAGTTCACCTGAGGCATCTAGGATTCCAGGTGTTTCCGTACCTAGATTGGCTCCTTACCGCCACCACCAGGCATAAACTGATTCAGGCAAGGGAGTGCACTCTGCAATCTTTTAGGCATTGCAGTCAACTCAAAAGTCTGCCTTGTCGCCATCGCAGCATATGGTTTTTATTAGGGCAGAGCTAGACACCACAACCACCACTCAAAGGCTACCAATCGAAAGTGTCTTCCTTCTTCGTCTGCACGTTGGTATCGAAAGACAGAGCACCAGCTTCAGAAGTTCTGAAAGTATTGGGTTTGATGGCTGAAGCAATCCTAGCCATACCATTAGCAACAATGCATATGCAGATCCTTCAGTGGTGGTGGGTCACTCAATGGTCTTACCAGGAACTTCCCATGGACCACACTATTGATTACGTGCTCTTGCAAGAAAGATCTCCAGTGGTGGTTGATGTTGCTTCATGGCACCATAGGATGTCCCTTTGTTTTACCCCCTCCAGTAGCCACTGTGACCACAGATGCTTCCCTGATAGGGTGGGGGGGAATTTTCAGGGAAAGACTGCCCAAGGCACATGGACAGATCAGGCGTCACACTTGCATATTGATGTTACGGAGATGAGAGCAGTACTTTTGGCGTTGCAGTACTTTCAGGTCTCTCTTACCCTAGGAACGATTACATTTCAGACAGACAATATGTCAGTAGTCTAGTACTTGAACAAGCAGGGGAGAACCAGATCTTACCCCCTTTGCCAAGAAGCCGTCAGAGTTTGGCAGTGGGCTGTTTCCTCCCAGTGCTTTCTGTTGGCAACTCACATCCCGGGGAGATCCAACATGATAGCAGGCAAACTGAGCAGGGCAGTCTTGTTGCTGCATGAGTGGTCCCTCAAGAAAGATTGCGGACAGGATTTTCCACAAATGGGGCCAGCCTTGCTGCAACCTTTTTTGCCAGCCACATCAACACGAAATGCAGAAGCTACTTTGCCGATTCCTTTTCAGAGAGAAGCCCCGAGGGACGCACTTGTACACGATTGGCCCCGGGTCTCCTCTATGCATTTCCACCAATACCATTGAAACCCAAAGCTCTACAGAAAGCAAACTCCCTGGGAAGGGCCATCATTCTTATAGTCCCTAATTGGCCTCGGCAGATATGTTCCCATTCCTTCAACACAATCTCTTGGAGGATCTCTGGATTCTGGACCCTGTTCTAGATCTTCTGACACATATGTCGGGGGACCTTCATCCTTCTCTGCAGTCATCAAAGCTGACAGCTTGGCTGCTCCAGTTCCTCTCATAGCCAGGCTTCATAACTTCTCCAATGTGACAAAACAGGTCATTTTGTCTTCTCATAAGCCATACACTAGGAGATTATATTTTGGTAAGTGGAAGAGATTTTCCATATGGGCCTCTAAGCAGAACATTGATCCCTTACCAAGCCCCCTTGACATCCATACTAGAATTCTTGACTATGATTTTTAACAAAAAAGCGGCAGCTGCCAACAGTTCGGGTTTAATTGGCTGCTATATATAGCTGTCATCTTGGGATTGACAGGTTAAAATGTCCCACAAGTTATCCAAGGCCTTTTCTCAAGGGGACATTTCATATGAGACCACCTGCAAAAACTCTCTTCTCCATGGAATCTAAATTTTATGCTGTCACATATAATCCTTCCCCCTTTTGAACCAGCATCATCTTATGACCTCATATTTGTTGTGGAAAATCATTTTTCTGGTAGCTATTACTTCTGCCCACAGAGTGTCAGAACTTCAAGCCTCATCTGTCAGCCCTCCTTATTTGATTTTTCATGCTGACAGAGTATTTCTTAGGACAAATTCCTTTTTTTGCCCAAAGTTTGTTCAGAAACTAATATCAACCAAGTCATTGAATTACCAGTTTTCTTCCCTATTCATTCAAGTTGGAGTATGTGCTACACAAACTTGATTATCACAGACAGCTCAGATTTTATTTGGATAGAACAAAAGATATCGGGAAGTCAGACCAGCTCTTTGTTTCATTCTCTGAATCCAGAAAAGGTTGACCAGTGGCTAAAACTGTCTAAATGTTTATCTGATTGCATTACCCTTGTCTACTCAGCTGCTAATATGCCTTTGCAGCACAAGATTAAAGCTCACTCAACCAAAGCAGATGATAATCATGTTTCACTGTTGCAGTCATCACATTTGGGTTATCTGCCTGCAGGTAGCCTTCAGCCGGCCTGAATACCAGAGTCTTGGATCCCTGTGTCTGATGCGGTCTCTTCTTCCATGACGTTAGGTTGTCTGATATAAAACATACAGCCGATGCCATTACATCAGTCTTTCTTGCCATGCGGTGCCCGAAGCAGAAGCAGTTTGCAAGTGTCGGTTGGCCAACTCCTGAAATTTTCGTTTTAGAGTTTCAGAACCAATGTCTTCAAGAAAGCCAAGTACCCCATTGGGGATCCTTTTTTTTTGCTCTAACCGATGTCCGTAAAAGTTAACAATTGTCTTACCTGAGGGAAGCAAATACCTCAAAGATTTTCATTCGTACTGCATTCCTTGCTAAGGCCCAGACCACGTCCCTCTGTCAATTTTGTGCCTTGTTCAACCCCCGAACTATTAGTCGTCGGGCTATATTTGCAGCAGATTATTTTGGTACTCTGTATCCGTACTCCAAAATGGCTTTGGTAAGCCATCCGACTACCGATATTCTGAAAAAACGTAAGGATAAAGACAGACTGCATAGGTACAAAACTGCCAACGACGCTTCTGTTAAGCTAGTCACCAGTTCACTGGTACTCTGAGGTGCTTTCACAGCCCCTGATACCCGGTACTTCAGATTCGCAGATTTCTACTGAGACCCATTCGGAGTCCGGTATGCTGCGAGATGCTTCAACTATGGAACCTGCGGATGTCTCTACCTTGGATGTGTCCAGAGCCGCTGTGCAGGCACCAGCTTCTGAGGGTGTATTCAGGCCTACAGACTTGCATTTTAAACCGACTGCATCTTCTTCATCCAGGCCTAAAACTTGCACCATGGCTAGGAAACCGATGTCCAAACTGCATGCTCAGGCCCATATGCCTAAAAAAACAAATGCTTAAAATGGCTGAAGACCTTATTACCTTAATTAGGAGAAGCCAGCCTTCCCCCTCTAAGAGACCTAGAACTGATTTTTCTTCTGATCAGGAATCTAATATTTCTGTTTCTTCTGATTACCAGGATTTGCCCTTATCTACTTATGAAGATTCTGATGCAGAGGATTCCATTCCCTCTGCTTCCCCTCCAGAAGATTTTTCTTTTGGTGAAACCTTGCACACTCTCTTAGGGAGCATTACCGCTGGGAAAGCCAGAATTACTCTGACTCCAAAAAGAGACTTGGCGAATTCTTACTCCTTCCTCAACACTGGCCTTTAGCTTTCCCTCCTGTTCTGGACATTGTAGATGATGCTTTCTTGGAATCTAACCTGTCCCCAGACACTTCACCTCCAGCTCCCAGAAAACTTGACAGGTATAGAGTATCTGACTCGCAAATTCCTCTTCAAGAATCCTACCTCTGATCCAGAGACCATTTCCCAAGGACCAAAGGGCATTAAGGCTACTGCTGCCAAAAATCATACCCCTTCTGATAGAGATTCTAGAGCCTTGGACAGATGGGGTAAGAAGGTATACACTTCTACTTTGGCCATTAGGGCTTTAAATTGCCAGTTTCATGTTAAAGTACCAGCAGCATATTATGGGACGACTAAAACATAAAATGATGTTGATTCTTGACTGTGCTGAATGCAAAGAATTACAGGATTTAATGCATTCTGCCGAACAAGTTGGTAAACACACTTTGCAATGTGGTTTTGACTCTTTAGAAGCATCTTGCAGGGCTGCTTGGCTTAAGGAGCAAAACTTGCCAGATCATGTTAAAGCTAAATTACTGGATGTTCCCTTAAACCAAGACCGCCTGTTTGGCAACAAAGCAGAAGTTGTCCTCAAAAAGATTGAGGAAAAAGCTATGCAAACTGTTAAAGATTTCCTCTAAGTACAGCCTCCCAGATTTAGTAGGCATTGGCCTTCAAAGAATTGGTCCTTTCCTGTCTCTTCAGGCCTTCTCAGTCCAAACCAAGGAACAGCAGACCACCTAGGTTTCTCTCAGCCTATGCACAGGCCTAAGCAGTGATGGGGCTCCCATTTCCAAAGCAGGGAGTAGTAAAACACCCCCCCCATGGAAAAATGGCACAATGACTTAACCCTTCCAAGCCCTTAACTGCCTGCTCTCGTAGGAGGAAAGCTCATCCTGCATGCAAAAAACTGGGAACTCATTACCCAGGACAAATGGGTTTTGAAAATAGTTTTTCAAGGATACAGATTCCATTTCCACACCCTACCCAACCGCAAACAGATGACCAGACCTACCCCCAAATCAGTGGGCAGAGGCTCAACAGCAGGTTCTCTCTTCTAAGTATCATGGCTATTCAGTGTGTCCCAGCAGAAGAAAGGGGACAAGGTTTTTAAGACTTTTCCTGGTTCCTAGAAAAGACAGCTCCTGGTGTCCTATTCTGGACTCCTCTATTCTAAACCGCTTTTTGGTAATCCCAAAATTCAAAATGCTAACACTTCAACAGCTGCTTCCTATGCTAGGCAAAGATGCCTGGTTGGCAACCTTAGACTTAAAGGAAGCTCACCTGCACATTCCAATAAGGGAATCTTGCAGGAAATACCTACGCTTCAGGGCAGGCTCCATGCCATCAGTTCTCTGCACTTCCCTTTGGCTTGTCTACTGTGCTCAGGGTATTCACAAAGTGCCTAGCTCCAGCCATTGCATTTTGCAGGCAGAGAGATGGTCAAATATACCCATAGTTGGACGATTGTTGAATCAGGCAGGAAGCCAGGACTTGCTATTAAAACATCTGGCATTCGTAAAGAAACTTCTAACCTCTCTGGGGTATACCATAAATGAAAATAAATCTCACCTGGTACCCTGCCAACAGATTGTATTCCTGGGAGCAAGTTTGAACACAACTTCCCAGATGGCTTTACTCACCCCAGAGAAGCAAGTTTGACAGCCTACTTCAAACTACTGGCCACAAAGACCCATCTATCTGCAAGGAAAATTCTGCAAGCTCTGGGGTTCATGGCCTCTTGCATTCTACTAATTCCATATGCAAGACTGCATATGAGGAAACTATAATGGTATCTAACAAGCCTATGGTGTCAACATTCTCAGGACCTGGAATCTGTGATTCCTATTATTGCTTGTATAAAGACATGGGCAGAGGCTTGCTACCACAACAAGGGACTCCCTTTCACTCAACCCCCTGCCGCCCAAACCCTAACAGCATATGCATCAGACTATGCATGGGGGGGGGGGCTTACTTGGCAGGGCAGTGCATTCAGGGCAAATGGAACCAGAGACAGATTCACCTGCATATCAACCAAAAAGAAATGTTAGCTGTACAGAATTCCCGGACAGCCTTCAAAGACCGCATCCTTCCAGGAAAATTATTGGTAAAGACAGACGACACCACAGTTATGTGGTGCATAAGCAGGGGGGAACCCACTCATACCTTCTCTGCAGACTAGCCATGGCTCTGTGGAACACAGCCTTGAGCTACCAAGTGCACCTACAAGCTCAATTCCTGCCAGGCAGGCTAAATTCACTGGCAGACCTAAACCGAAATCTCATGGACCCACATGAATGGAAACTGGAACCAAACATATTCAACCTCTTGAGGAACAAATGGGGGACTCCAGAGATAGACATGTTTGCTTCCCCTCAGAACTACCAGTTGTGCAAATTCTGCTCAAAGACTTCCCACAGTCGAGCTTGGAAAGTGGATGCCCTGTCCTTTACCTGGGAAAGCCTCTCTATTTATGCCTTTCCCCCTTTGCCTCTCCTCTCTAAGGTTCTGCTTAAGATCAAACAGGACAAGCCAAGGACAATACTGATTGCACCAGACTGACCATGCCAGCATTGGTACCCCCTATTGCGCAGTATGACACTGCTGGAACCATGGCACCTGCCTCAGACACCTTCCCTGCTGTCCCAGCAGGCGGGCCAGATTCTGTACCCTCAGCTTCAAACCTTGAACCTTGTAGCCTGTCTTATTCCTTGAGCTTTCCAGTAGCATCCCTCAGTAAGCAGGTGCTAGATGTCATTCGGGAGGCAAGGAGGCCTAGTACTAGAAAATCCTATGCTGAAAAGTGGAAAAGATACTGATGTTCGTGTTATACTGCTGCAGTCATTACACTTGGGTTATCCTGCCATCAGGCAGTCCCGCAGTTGGCCTGAGTTCCAAAGTCTTGGTCCCCGCGTCTGTTGCTGTTGCTTCTTCCCTGATGTCAGTGCGCCAGGGGTATATAAGATGCACCCAACGCCATTTTCTCCAGTCTTTCTTGCCGCGCGGTGCCCGAAACAGAAGCAGTGCTGGTCGGCTGACTCCTGAGATTTTCAAAGTTGAATTTCAGATCCGAAGTCTTCAATAAAGCTAAGTACCCCATTGGGGAAACTTTTTCCTTGCCTCAGACCGATGTCAGAAAAAGTTAATAATTGTATTTGTTGTGGGAAGCAAATACCTCATAAGGACTTCCACTCTTACTGTTTGCCCTGATCACGACGTCACTAGTTGTCGGTTTTGTACTAGATTTAACAAACGCACTATAAAAAGACGTTTTGATTTTGCTTTGCACTACTTTGGCCGAAGGTTCAGTTATACGAGGCCGTCGGATCAGCCGACTACCTCAATACCGAAAAAACACAAAGACAAGGATAAAGACAGGCATCCGAGGTCCAGAACAGACGACGAAACCTCTTCTAGGCCAGTCGCCGGTTCTCAGTGAGGTGCTTTTGCAGCCCCTGACACCCACTAACTCATAGCCACAGGCAGCTTCTGACTCCCACATGGTATCTAGGCCTCTGGAAACTCCAGGTATTGGGCCTATGGAAACTAATCCCTCAGATGGGTCCGGAGCTGCTGAGCAGGCTTCGCCTTCTGAGCATGTTTTCAGACCTTTACAACTTACCATTAAAACAACAGCCAAGACAAAGGTACCATTAAAGACAAAGAAACAAGTACAGCATTCTCCTGGACAGTCCTCCATGCCTAAGAAGCAGATGCTTAAAATGGCCGAAGACCTCATTAATCAGGGGTTCCCATCCCCCTCCTGAGAAAAGACCTAGGCAGGATACAGACTGACTTCTCTGATCAGGTTTCCATTTCGTCCGATTCCTCTTCAGACCAGGGATACTCTCTACCCACCTATGAGGAGACTGATGCTGAATAATCTATCCCTTCAGTCCCTCCTCCTGAGGATTATTCTTTTGGGGAAACTTTACATACCATGAGGGAGCATTTCCATTGGGAAAGCCAGGATTACTCAGAATCCAAGAAAAGGCTCAGGGATTTCCTCTTATTGCCTCAACACAGGACCCTGGCTATTCCACCAGTGCTAGATATTGTGGATGATGTGGTCTCTGAATCCAGTTTATCTCCAGACTCTTTACCCCCCTACTCCAGCCAAGCTAGATAGGTATTAGAGTCCCTGACTCTCAAGTTTCTTTACAAAAACCCTTCTGCTGATCCAGAACCTATTTCCCAGGGTCCAAAAGGGATTAAGGTTTCCATTGCAAAAAATCCAGTACCCTCGGACAGAGATTCCAGAGCTTTGGATAGATGGGGGAAGAAAGTATACACTTCTGCAACTTTAGCAGTAAGAGCTTTAAATTGCCTGTTTCACATGCTTCAGTACCAACAATATTTAATGGCTCAGTTAAAACAGAAAATGCTTGCAAGCTCAGAAGCCCCTGATTGTAAAGGAATGCAGGATTTATTGCATGCAGGTGAACAGGTGGGAAAACATACTCTGCAGTGTGGTTTTGATTCTTTAGAGGCCTCTTGTAGAGCCGCTGTTACAGGTTCTGTGATTCGAAGACATGCTTGGTTAAAAGAACAAAGTTTACCTGATGATGAGGCAAAATTATTGGGACGCTCCTTTACAGCATGATACCTTGTTTGGTGTTAAGGCAGAAGAGGTGTTAAAGAAAATGGGGGATAAAGCTAAATCTATACAGTCAAGGATTTCTTACAGGTACAGCCACCTCGGTTTAGCAGAAATTGGCCAACAAAGAATTGGTCCTTTCCAATGTCAGACAGGCCACAGAGAGGCAGATACAGACGCCCAAGAGGCAGATCTCAACTCCAAGGCTCAAACAGACGACAGCGGGGCACCTCAATCCCAAAAGGTGGCGAGGACAAGTCTCAACCTTACAGGAAACAGTCACAATGACTTTTCCCTTCGTACGCCAAGCACGTCCCTTTTGGAAGCCCCCTTAGGGGGGAAAACTAGCACTTCTTTCTCAAAACTGGCAAACAATCACCCAGGAAAAATGGGTCCTGAATATTGTGTCTCAAGGTTACAGATTCCACTTTCATACTTTACCAAGGCTAAAAGAATGCCAGACCTGCCACAAAATCAATGGGCAGAGGCACAAAAACAAATTTCAGCCCTCATGGACATGAGGACATGAGAGCTATTCAAAAAGTACCACAACAAGGACAAGGATTTTACTCAAGACTCTATCTGGTCCCCAGAAAGGACAAGGCCTGGAGGCCCATACTAGACCTTTCAATTCTGAATACTTACCTGGATATTCTGAAATTCAAAATGTTGACATTACAGCAGCTTCTACCCATGCTGGGCAGGAAGGCTTGGCTTGTTACTCTGGACCTCAGAGGCATACCTGCATGTCCCTATCTGACAAAATTGCAGAAGATACCTCCGATTCAAAGCTGGTACAATGCACTACCAATTCTTTGCACTGCCTACCGTGCCCAGGGTCTTCACAAAGTGCCTGGCACCAGTAATTACATTTTGCAGACAAAAAGGAATTCAAATATATCCATACCTGGACGACTGCCTCATTCAAGCAGAGACAAAGGACATTCTTCTACAGCATCTGGCGTTTGTAAAAAAGGTTGCTAATTTCTCTAGGGTACACAGTAAATGAAAAGAAGTCAAAACTAGTGCCCTCCCAACAGATTATATTCCTGGGTGCCAGCTTAAATACAACGGTCCAGATGGCTTACCTCACGCTAAACAAACAAGTTCAACTAACTCAATATTTTCAGTTGCTGGCAAGAAAGTCCCATCTTCCTGCAAGAAAAATTCTGCAGGCCCTGGGATTCATGGCATTCTGCATACTACTAATACCATATGCCAGACTGCATATGAGGGAATTACAATGGTACCTGAAAAGTGTTTGGACTCAACACTCACAGTTTAGAAGCAGTAATACCAATGATTCCCTGCCTACAACAGGAGTTTCGATGGTGGGCACAGGCATGTCACCTAAACAAGAGTCAGCCTTTTACCCAACCCACAGCCAGGCAAACTCTAACAACAGATGCTTTGGATTACGCCTGGGGAGCACACATGGCAGGAAAATGCATTCAGGGCAAGTGGACCACAGACCAGCTGCATCTTCATATCAATCAAAAAGAGATGTTGGCTCTTCAAAATGCCCTAACAGCTTTCAAGGACCTTCTACATCCAGGACAATTAGACAGACCACACCACAATAATGTGGTACATAGACAAGCAAGGGGGCACTCATTCTTATCCCCTGTGCACTCAAGCCATGACCTTGTGGAACACAGCTCTAGCGTATCAAGTTCACCTGCAAGCACAATTCCTGCCAGGAAAGAAAAATACTCTGGCATACGATCTAAGCAGAAATATCATAGATCCTCATGAATGGAAATTGAATCCACAAATCTTCAGCATGGTAATGCAAAAGTGGGATGCCCAGACATAGATCTTTTTGCCTCCCCACTGAATTGCCAACTAAAAAAATTCTGCACAAGGACTTATCACAAACCAGCATGGAAAGTGGATGCTCTTCTGTTCAGCTGGAAAAACCTAAAAGTTTATGCCTTCCTGCCACTGCCTGTCCTTACAAAGGTACTCCTAAAAGCCAGACAAGAAAAACCACAGATGATCCTGATTGCTCCAGACTGGCCACGCCAGCACTGGTACCCTATTTTAAGGAACTTGGCTCAAGGCCCACCATGGATTTTGCCTCAAATTCCACACCTGACTCAACAAAACAATCCGATCCTGCATGGTCAGCTCAAAACCCTAATCCTGGCTGCATGGCAGATACATTAGTCAAACGGGCAACACCTCTCTCTAAAGCTATTATGGCTTTCATTTTGGAGGCCAGGAGACCTAGCACCAGGAAAGCTTACTCAGAAAAATGGAAGAGATTCTGTGCCTGGAACCAGGCTCAAAGCCTTGACCCTCTTGTTCCAAACATTCCTCAGATTTTACAATACTTGACTGAGATGCTGGACAGAGGCCTATCCTTCTCATCAATTAAGATCCATGCCTCTGCCATTTCAGCACATTACAACATGGATCCTCCTTTATTCTCTCATCCCTTGCTAAAGCAGTACCTCAGGGGGGCTAAAAACATAAGACTGCACCAGAGAGCACCAACACCAACTTGGGACCTCAATTTTTTTTTGGAAAAACTGACCCTACCAACTTTTGAGCCAGCCAATACAGTCTCTCTAAAATTTTTATCATGGAAAACAGCTCTGCTCCTGGCAGTAACTTCAGCACGAAGAGTCTCAGAGCTACAGGCATTAATGGCAGTGGAACCTTTTATAATTTTTCATCAGGACATGGTATCTTTAAGGGCAAACCCTACCTTTATGCCAAAGGTGGTATCTAGTGTGGCTCTTAACCAAACTATACATTTGCCATTTTTTTATCCAAACCCCCAGAATAAAGGGGAGAAACTTCTGCATTCTTTGGACATACACAGACAGCTGTGCTTCTATTTGGACAAAACAAAGGCTTTCAGGAAAACTGAGCAACTGTTTGTAGCATATGCTGCAGGATCACAGGGCAAGGCCATCTCAAAGCAGACTATCTAAATGGATAGGACACTGTATTCGGTACTGCTACACACAGCATGGAAAATCAGTCCCAAATAACATTAGGCCACATTCCACCAGGGCAACAGCCACTTCAACAGCCTTTCTCAGAGGCGTACCTACCAAGGAAATTTTGAAGGCTGCAACTTGGAGTACAGTGCACACCTTTACCAAGCATTACCATCTGCCTCTTTACTCTAAATCCAGAAGAGAATTTGCCACTGCAGTTCTGCAGGGCCTCATAGCCAATCCTAACTCTTTATAGACCAGCCACCCAACCTCAGCTTTGGGATTCTACCCAAGTGTAATGACTGCAGCAGTGTAACACTATGAACATAGTACAGTTTTGTACCTACCATAAATGTAGATGTTTGAGTGTTCACACTGCTGCAGTCCAAGTTACCCTCCCTCCATCCCCTCTGAACTAGCTGGACTTATCTATACCTTTCTATCCTATACAACCTTTGGGGTGTATTTGCTGGTAACTGAAGGTATTGTTTTTATTGTATATTTTTGATTGGCAATATGTATTGCCCTACCTACTTGGGGGCACCTGACATCTGGGGCAAGAAAAACTGAAGAAAATGGCGTCTGATGCATCTTATATACTCCTGGCGCACTGACGTCAGGGAAGAAGTGACAGCAGCTGACACTGGACCAAGACTTTGGAACTCAGGCTGACTGCGGGACCACCTGACGGCAGGATAACCCAAGTGTAATGACTGCAGCAGTGTGAACACCCAAACATCTACATTTATGGTAGGTACAAAACTGTACTTTCCTGGAGCCAGACTTAGAGAATGGGCACAACAGTGCCCAGCTTACCTCATATTCTTTAGTACTTAACAGAAATGCTCAAGGGCCTATCCTTCTCTTCAATTAAAATTCATGCCTCTGCCATTTCAGCACATAATACTGAACCACCCCTCTTCTCTCACCCCCTGCTAAAGCAATTCCTCAGAGGGGCCAAAAATTTGACCCCCCTCCCCCCCCAGGAGAGGCCCTACTCCAGCCTGGGACCTTAATTTTGTATTGGAAAAGCTCACTCTCCCTCCACTTGAACCAGCTGCAACTTCAGAGTTGAAATTCCTTTCTTGGAAAACAGCCTCCCTTCTAGCCATCTCTTCAGCAAGAAGAGTGTCTGAATTACATGGCCTCATGGTGGGAGCCCTTCATTATCCTACATGCAGACAGGATTTCCCCCTTTATCAATCCTTCCTTTATGTCCAAGATGGTGTCCAGTGTGGCCGTAAATCAGTCCATTCATTTGCCTATTTTTTTCCCTAATCCACAAAACAAAGGGGAATGAATACTGCACTCTTTGGATGTGCACAAACCACTTGGATTTTATTTGGACAAGAAAATCTGAGCAGCTGCTAGTTGGCTTTGCTGCAAGGGCAGAAGAAGGGAAGGCCATTTCAAAGCAAACCATTTCTAAATGGATAGCCCATTGCATTCATTTCTGCTACAAGCACCATGGAAAACCTACTCCATAAGGGGATAAGATCACACTCCACCAGGGCTGCATCTACCTCTACAGCCTTTCTCAGAGGAGTCCCTACCTGGGACATCCTAGAAGCTGCTACCTGGAGCTCTGTACATACCTTTACCAAGCATTACCACATGCCTGTTTTTTTTCTAAATCCAGAGCTGGTTTTGCCACTGCAGTCTTGTAGGGCTTAATAGCTGACCCTAATGCTCTGTAACTTCCTCCTCCCTTCCTTAGCTTTGGGAATCAACCCAAATGTGATGACTGCAACAGTGAAACACCAAGAACATAGTACAGTTGTGTACACTTACCATAAATGTAGATGTTAGAGTGTATTCACTGTTGCAGTCCTGGGTACCCTCCCTCCAGCCCCCTGACTTGTTTCGGCTCTACCTTTCCTTCTTGTTTGGCGTATTTAAGCTTTCTGATGTATTTGCTTTTTGATGGTGTACTATAACATATAATTGCTTCCCATTGTGGGGGCACCTGACATCTGGGGCAAGAAAAACTGATGTAATGGCATTGGCTGCATGTTTTTATACCCCTGACTTCATGGAAGAAGAGACAGCATCCGACACAGGGATCCAAGACTCTGGTATTCAGGCCAGCTGAGGGCTACCTGCAGGCAGAGAACCTAAATGTGATGACTGCAACAGTGAATACACTCTAACATCTACATTTATGGTAAGCTAACACAACTGTACTTTTCTACATCCCCTGCGTTCCACGCCAGATTGCCCCATGATAACATTTGTGCAGCAACCACTTGGTCTAAACCTCATACCTTTATCACGCATTACAAAGTTGATAAGGGCTCCAGGGACAGGGCTTATTTTGAGTCTACGGTCCTGAAGAATGTACTCCCGTGAGCCACCAGAGATTGATGGTGCTAGGGACGCTACCCATTAGTCAAGAATGAACGTCAAGATTGAACAACTTCACATTAAGAAGTTATGTACTCACCATAACGTTCCATGCGAGTTCATCTCGCCTTCATTCTTATGTTCCTCCCTCCTTCCCCCTCCTGGCTGATAGTTGACCTAGATTTTGGTCTCATTCTGGTTGCTCAATTTCTTCTTCCTTTCCATAGGAGAATAGCTCATTTATATGGTTATAGTACATGCAGCAAACAAGATCTGAGGTAATTCACAGTGCATCATGGGATAGGGGCTTGGCCTCAAGCTGCTGGAAGAAGTCTAGCTTTGCATACGGCCATGCTGGAGCCGATGGATCGGCTCCGAAACCATCAATCAAGAATGAAGGTGAGATGAACAACTTACATGAACGTTATAGTGTGTACATAACTTCTTAATCTACAGGTGAGTAGGACTGGATAATGTCACAGTAGTTGCAAGGGAAGGTGTCAGTTACACAGGAGTGCTGGTAAGGGGCAAAATGCAACTGAGATGCCTTGCAATGGGTTAAAACAGTGCAGAGGCAGTGTGCAATGAGGAAACAAGTGCAACACCCTGCAAACACAGGGTATAAGTACCAGAAAAGATGGAAGAATATAGAAGCTTTAATTACTACCCAATACTGCTAGCCCCTGCTCCTTCAACCAATCACTTGTGCTAGAGAAGCTCAGGCAGCCCTGTTACTAACTGAAGAAAAGACACTACCAACAGAAGATGGCTGCCAGAAACGCAGGAAACTCGAGCAAAACAACCAGGCCTGGATAACAGCAGGCCTGTATCCAGGCTATGCTACCTGATGAACGCAGAAACCTCACAAAAAATGCACAGAAAAGCACAGAGCACTCCCAAACAGAAAATACAACTCTGTATGAAAAAGCAGTTTACAGTTAAGTAATGCATTAAACATGCAGTTAACAGTAATGGAACTGTTGTGTAGCAATGGAAATACAATTAAAACCATATAAAACAGTACACAAATGCAGTGAAACAGTAAAAAAGTTTTATTAACAGTGCAAAATGTAGTAATTACATGTATGGCACCACTATAAGCGTTAAGTGCAATTCAGTGAAATAAACAGAAGAAAAAACTTATTCTGTTCTTGGAAGGGTTTTCTTCTGAAACATCCAGTGTTAATCAAATGTTTCAGTTGGAACATAATCTTCCACTGTCTGCAAAACAAACTGCAGTCAATTTTAAATGGATTTTCCTGAACCTACTCCAGTTCTTTCTGTTCTACTAGCACTGGAGTATGCATGGTAGACTACAACTTGCCTGCTCCCTTCAAATCCAACACATCAGTGGTTTCACTGGTAAATCATCCAGCTGCTGCTGCTAAACATTTGGATCTGATTTACTTTTCAATCTTTCTAATAGGTCTCTGATCTGGCATTGGCTCCGATTCAGCCACTTCTTCCAGACTCTGTGTAGATCAGTTTCTGTGATGTACTTTTAAGACGCTTTAAAGCTAGTCAGCACATGCACATAAGTACTGCGAACATGCAAGCAAGAGTGCCATTTTGAGTAAGCAGTGTGTGAGCATGCATGTATGTATGCAGTCAGTTCATTCATTTAGGTTTAATGTTCCTGTCATTCATCCTGATCTATTTGAATACAATAAACTAAACGAACACCCAAGCCTCAACATCTTAATGCATACAAGAGCGATATTGTGTCAGAATGGGATTTAGAGATGTTCTTAGTATTTCACTGTTGCAGCCATCACACTTGGGTTAACTGCCTGCAGTCTGCCCGAATTCCAGAGTCTTAGTATTTCTGCATCGGATGCTGTCGCTTCTTCCATGATGTCAGGTTGTCGGGTATAAAACAGGCAGCTGACACCATTATATCAGTCTTGCCGTGGAGGAGCCCGAAGCAGAAGCAGTTCGCAAGTGCTGGTCGGCCGCTATCTGAAATGTTCGTTTTTCGAGTTATAATTCTGAAGTCTTCTAAAGCTAAGTACCCTATTGGGGATCCTCTTTTCTTGCTCTAACTGATGTCAGAAAAAGTTAACAATTGTCTTGCCTGTGGAAAGCAAATACCTCTCAGAGATTTTCATTCTTACTGTGTCACCTGTTTAGGCCCAGACCACGATGTCCCTCGCTGTCGGTTTTGTGCCTTAATGCCCGAACCATTTGTCAGACTTTGTCACTAAATTCTTTCGCTCTCATTCTCTGTATTCCAAAATGGCTTCAATAAGCCATCCAACTACTGATGATCTGAAAAAATGTAAAGATAAAGACAGACCGCATATGTCTAAAACTGCTGATGATATTTCCATTAAGCCAGTCTGCTGGTACTCAGTGAGTCGCCTTTGCAGCCACTGATGCCCGCTTCTGTGGATTTGCAGGCCTCTGCCGAGACCCATTTGGAGTTCGGGATGCTTCAACTATGGAACCTGTGGATGTGTTTCTACCTTTGATGAGTCTGGAGCTGCTGTGCAGGCACCGGCTTCTGAGGGTGTATTCCGTCCTACCGATGTTCAAATCAAACCATTGACTTTGTTTTTAGCCAAAGCGACTGAGTTTCTTAGGCCCAGATTTGCACTACGCCTAGAAAACTTACTAAAGCACATGCTCAAGCTCCCATGCCACAAAAACAAATGCTTAGTATGGCTGAAGACCTTATTACCCTATTTAGGGGAAGCCAGCCTTTCCCTGCTAAGAGACAAAGAATTGTGTTTCCTTCTGACTCTACAGGCTAGAAGTCTGATGACTGACCCTTCTGATTATCAGGATATGCCCTTATCAGCCTATGCGGATTCAGATGCAGAGGAATCCATTCCCTCTGCCTCTCCTCCAGAGGATTTTTCTTTTGGTGAAACCTTGCACACACACAGCATTTCCACTGGGAATGTCAAGACTACCTTCAGTCCAATAAGAGACTCAAGAGAATTCTTAAAGTTGCCTCAACACAGACCTCTAGCTATATACTGTCCTGGAGGTTGTAGATGATTTTATGGAATTCAGTCTTACTCCAGATGCATTACCCCCGGCCCCTAGGAAACCTGACTGGTACTATAGAGTACCTGATTCCCACAGATTTCTCTTAAAGAATCCTACTGCAGATCCAGAGACCATTTCCTAGGGACCTAAATGTATTGAGGCTACTACAGCCAAAAATCCTACCCCTTCGGACAGGGATTCCAGAGCTTTAGACAGATGAGGTAAGAAGGTATATACCTCTGCAACTCTTGCCATCAGGACGTTAAATTGCCAGTTTCACATGCTAAAGTATCAGCAGCATATTATGGAACTAATTTAACAAAAAATTGTATTTTCAGATTGTGCAGAAAATATTTACAAGAGTTAATGCATTCTGCAAACCAAGTTAGTAAGCATACTGTGCAGTGTGGCTTTGATGCCCTAGAAGCATCTTGCAGGGCTGCAGTCACTGGGTCTGACTGAGAAGGCATGCTTGGCTGAAGGAACAAACTTTGCCAGATCGTATCAAATCTAAATTACTAGATGCTCCTTTAAATAAGGGTGTTTTGTTTGGCACCAAAGCAGAAGTTGTTCCTAAAAAGAGGGAAGAAAAAGCTAAATCTAACCACCTAGATTCAGTAGGCATTTGCCTTCTAAAAACTGTTCCTTTCCAGCCCCGACCAGACCTAGGGGAAACAGGCCACCCAGACTTCAGTCTCAAGGTATGCAGAGGTCTAAACAATGGAGTGCCCCCACCCCAAAAACAGAGTGTGATATGCCACCCCGTTATGGAAAAAAAATCACAATGACTTTTCAATTATCCTTCCCAGCACTGCCCAATTACTTGTGCCCCTAGGAGGAAAACTTGCTCTTCATGCAAAAAAACGGAGGTCTGTTACTCAGGACAGATGGGTCCTAAACACTGTATCCCAGTGGTACAAATTCTATTTCTATTCACTGCCAACCTCAAGAGGGTTTCCAGACCTTCCTCCAAACCAGTGAGTAGAGGCTCAAAAGCAAGTGCTTTCCCTGCTCAATATCAGAGCTATTCAACCTGTTCCAGTAGAACAAAGTAGTCAGGGTTTCTACTCCAAACCTTTCCTGGTGCCCAGAAAAGAGGGCTCTTGGCACCCAATCCTGGATCTTTCAATTCTCAACACCTTTCTGGTGATCCCAAAATTCAAGTTGCTTACCCTGCTTACAGCTTCTACATATGCTAGCCAAGGATGCTTGGTTAGTCACTCTAGACTTAAAAGAAGCTTATCTGCACATCCCCATAAGGGAATCCACAAGGAAATATCTACGTTTCAGGGAAGCTCTATGCACCATCAGTTCTCTGCACTTCCCTTTGGCTTATCTACTGCGCCCAGAGTATTCACAAATTGCCAGGCTCCAGCCATTGCATATTGCAGGCAGAGAAATATCCAAATTTTCCCATACGTGGATGACTGCCTGATTCAGGCAGACAGGAATTGCAACTTCAGCACTTGGGGTTTTTAAAAAGCCTTCTCACTACATTGGGGTACACCATCAACGAAAAGAAATCACAACTGGTACCCAGTCAAAAGATTGTATTCCTGGGAGCAAGCTTGGACACAACTTCCCAGATGGCATTTCTCACTTCAGAAAAACAGGTGTATCCGACAAACTATTTCAAACAAATGGCCACCAGAACCCAGCTATCTGCAAGAAAAATTCTTCAATCCCTAGGGTTCATGGCCTCGTATTTTGCTAATTCTGTATGCAAGACTGCAAATGAGGAAACTTCAATGGCACTTAAGTCTTTGGTGCCAACATTCTCAGGACATGGAAACAGGCATTCCTATCATACCTTGTCTAAGGGCAGAGTTCCTTTGGTGGGCAGAAGCATGCAACCACAACAAGGGACTGCTTTTCAGTCAACCCCTTGCTGCCTAAACCCTGGCAACAGACTCATTAGACTATGCATGGGGGGGGGGGGCTCACATGGCAGGCAAATGCATTCAGTGCCACTGGACCCCAGGCCAGATTCTCTTGCATTATCAATCAAAAAACAATGCTAGCTGTACAGAATGCTCTGACAGCTTTCAAATAACTAATCCTTCTAGGGCAACTGCTTACAAAAACAGACAACACCACAGTTATGTGGTACATAAACAAGCAGGGGGAACTAATCCATTCTTACCCACTCTGTAAGTTAGTCATGGCCCTGTGGAACACAGCCTTGAGCAACCAAGTGCATCTTCAAGCTCAGTTCCTGCCAGGCAAACAAAATTAACTGGCAGATGACTTAAGCAGAAATCTCCTAGACCCACATGAGTGGAAATTGGAGCCCAACACCTTCAACCTTCTGATCCTGTGGTGGGGGACACCGGAGGTGGACCTCTTTGCCTCCCCCGAGAACCACCAGTTGAGCAAATACTGCACCAGGAACCCTCACAGCAGGACCTGGAAGGTGGATGTCCTATCCTTTCAATGGGAAAACCTTTCAATGTATGCCTTCCCCTCTGCCCCTTCTCTCGAGTACTACTCAAGATAAAACAGGACAGGCCAAGGGCAATTCTTATTGCCCCAGACTGACCACGCCAGCACTGATACCCACTATTATGCAGGTTGACAACAGTGCCACCCTGGCACCTTCACCAGACTCCTACCCTGCTGTCTTAGCAGGAGGGGCAGATTTTGCATCCACAATTGCAAACCCTAAATCTTGCAGCCTGGCTTATCCCTTGAATACCCAACCAGCAACCCTCAGCAAACAGGTGCTGGATGCCATTCTTGAAGCCAGAAGGCCTAGTACTAGGAAATCCTATGCTGAAAAGTGGAAAATATTTTTGTTCTTGGAATCAGTCTCAAGGGAAGGACACAGCAGTGCCCTCCTTACCTCTAATCCTGGATTACCTAGCAGAGCTACTCCACAGAGGCCTATCCTTCTCCTTCATTAAGATTCATGCCTCTGCCATCTCAGCTCATTATAACACTGAGTCACCTCTATTTTCTCTCACTGTCATCAAACAGCTCCTGAGAGGGGCTAACAACTTAAGGCCCCCTAGGAGAGCACCCACCCCTGCCTGGGACCGAAACTTTGTACTGGAAAAGCTCACGCTTTCCCCTTTTGAACGTGCTGCCTCAGCAGAGTTAAAATTCCTCTCTTGGAAAACACCTTGCTTTTAGCCATAACGTCAGCAAGAAGAGTGTCTGAGTTACAGGTACTGATGGTTCTGGAACCCTTCATTATTTTCCATGCTGACAGGGTTTCCCTCAGGGCTAACCAATCCTTTGTGCCTAAGGTGGTGTCCACTGTGGCTCTAAACCAATCCATCTGTTTGCAAACCTTCTTCCCTAATCCTCAGAATAAAGGGGAAAGGATCCTGCACTCCTTGGGCATGCACAGACAGCTCAGGTTCTACCTTGACAGGACTAATCCTTTCAGAAACTCTGACCAGCTGCTAGTCAGCTTTGCTACAGGGGCAGAGGGCAAGGCCATTTCAAAACAAACCATTTCCAAATGGATAGCACACAGCATCCATTTCTGCTAAAAGCACCATGGAAAACCTACCCTACTGGGCATCAGACCACATCCCACTAGGGCTACTTCCACCTGTACAGCATTTCTCAGGGGAATCCCTACCAGGGGTATTCTGGAAGCTGCAACCTGGAGTTCTGTACACACCTTCACCAAGCATTAACACTTGCCTATCTTTTCTAAATCCAGGGCTGGATTTGCTACAGCAGTCTAGCAAGGCCTACTAGCCAGCCCTAACTCTTCTTGACTGCCTCCACCCTTCCTCAGCTTTGGGAATCAACCCATGTGTGATGACTGCAACAGTGAAACATGAAGAACATGGTACAGTTGTGTACACTTGCCATAAGTGTAGGTGTTCGAGTGTATTCACTGTTGCAGTCCTGGTTTCCCTCCCTCCAGCCCCCTGGCTTTCTCTGTCTTTCTACCTCTCCTCTATATGGCCATTCCTAATGGCATTGGTATTTACTTTTTACTGGTGATGTTTACCAGCTCCCTATTTGGGGTCTCCTGACATTTGGGTTAAGAAAAACTGATGTAATGGCATCGGCTGCCTATTTTATACCCCCCTGATGACCTGACATCATGGAAGAAGTGACACCATCCGATGCAGATATACTAAGACTCTGGTATTCGGGCCGACTACAGGCAGATAACCCAAGTGTGATGACTGCAACAGTGAATACACACAGCCAAAAGGCAACTGGTTAAAGTTGGAAGGAAATACAGGCGGGGATCATTCCTACTGCTTAAGTTGCAGAACAGGTCAAACAAATTCTAAGTACTAAAACTTGTATGAATGACTTATTTTGCTATAAATATAAAACAAAGCACTCAGAATTCTCAAAACGACTTTCTTATTTAATGAAATGTTCGAAAATATGGCATATTAAAAAAATATTTGAAATATACCTGAATCACATAAATGTACAAAAAAGAAAACTACTGTATTTTTTTGTTATGTGCTACTTTTATTAACTAAAGCTATTTAACATATCCGAAGTGTTTGTGGTATTACAGTGCAATTATTTTGCAAAGTACAGTTATTTCAAGGCATATTTCAGAGTACAGTATTTTGAAGTGTTATGTATTTGAATATTATTACAAGTACCTGGTGTGTGTGTTTGTGTGAATATTTGTGCATAATTACAAGGGCTAAGATTATGTTGTGTTTTACTTTAATCTGTGGGCATGTCAGCAGGATTTCGCAGATCTGTACCGCTTGTGTTTGATAACAGTATTGCAGAAAATTAAAGGGTGAGCCGGAATATATTTTCGTACAGGCTGCTTTTTCTGACAGGCGCATGTACAAAAGCATTCTGCTTAATTTAGCTGGTTCAGGGGCCATTGAAAGAGTGTGCTAATTTGTGTATTCACCTGCTGTGTTTGTAGGGGAGGGGGAAGACTGCCATATAGTGGTAGTGGCTGAAACAAGGGAAGACCCAGAGAGCTTAAAATGTAAATTTAGAGAAATGTGTAACCCCAAATGAATATTACAATCAAAGGCACTTATTTTGCACAAGGGATCAGAAGCCTGGTGAAACTTTTACAGCATATATAACTGACTTGAGAAACGAGGCTAAAACGTGCATATGTGGTGATTTGAGAGATAAGTTGATAAGACAGTCGTGTGTGGTATTGATAATGAGAGATTTTGCTTTGAGATAGTGATTTGACATCGAATAAAGGCCATTGAGATTTGTCAGATACACGAGCTTATAGAAAAGCACACAAGTACGCTTACAAATTAGAATAGCTGCAGAAGGCACAGTGGCAATGCTCATGATGATAGTATGCAGCATGTGGTTAAAAGAAACAGACCCAAGCACATGGCAGCTACTGCAGGTTCTGTAACAGTCCTTTGGAAACCCAGAGTCTTTCCAGCAAATTCCAGAGCATGCTCAGTGAAGTATAAGGGTGAGTCAGCAAAGTCAAATCATGTGCCCCCCACCCAGCTTCATAGTTGGCTGTTTTAACTGTGGTGGTAATCATGAACCCGAGAGAAAAGTGCTTAGCTTTTTGGTCAGCAGTGTCATTCTTGCAATAAGTGGAATTGTTTCAAAAGGCTTTGCAAATCAAATAAGGCACATTCTTTTATTAAGAGGGCACTTCGAGGCAATTTGATCAGTTAAAGCTGCAACCCTGCTTTTTATGTTGATGGTATGTCTGTGTTTGGTGAAACCAGGGTTGCCAGATTTCCGACTGGCCAGGTAGGGACTAAAAAAAAAAAAAAAAAAAAAAAAGGTTTTTCACGTCTTTAATGCGGAACTCTAGTAGCTCTGTGTTTATTTTTTATTTGATTGGCCCGGGCCAATCAAAAATAAACACAGACCTACTTCTGTTTAATGCGAAACATCGCAGTTCCGCATTACACAGAAGTAGCTCTGTTTTGCGATATTTTGATTGGCCCGTATACCGGTATACGGGCCAATCAAAAATCGCTAAACACTGAGCTACTTCTGTTTAATGCGGAACATCGCAGTTCCGCATTACACAGAAGTAGCTCTGTTTTGCGATGTTTTGATTGGCCCATATACCGGTATACAGGCCAATCAAAAATCGCTAAACACAGAGCTACTTCTGTTTAATGCGGAATTGCGATGTTCTGCATTAAACAGAAGTAACTCTGTTTTGCGATGTTTTGATTGGCCAGTATGCCGGTATACGGGCCAATCAAAAAAAACAAAACAAAGCAGAGGCTGCCCGGGATTTAAACCGGCAGAGCGGGACTCGGGATCAGGCTGCTGATCTCGGGACAGTCCCACCCAAATAGGGACGTCTGGCAACCCTGGGTGAAACAGTTAATGCAGTATATCTGTGGGCAAAGAATATATTTTATACTGTTTGGATTAATGGGAGTCCTTTAGAGCTCAAAGTAGATACTGGCTTAAGTGCAGTGTTATATCAGCAGAAACGTTTACCAGAGTAAAAGCTGTAGAACAACTTGATTTGGCAAAGTGTGTGAAGCTTGTTGATTGTGGTGGTGAAGAGATTCCTGCTTTCCTGTTACTCTGCTTGGGAGTAGCTTTGACTTTAGTTTTACGTGGTCAAGAGATATGTGCGGTTATTAGGCTTCAGACAGTTTGAAAATGGGACTTTCACTAAATAAAGAAGTTCACCATGTAAGCCTGCATGATAACTGAAATTTTGCCCAAACAATTTTTTTTGAGTATTCTGATATTTTTGCAGACAACCGAGAAAAACTATCAGTTGTGTATTTTATGAAGTTAGCCCAAGAGGTCATCCCAGTTATCAGACCAGCACGGAAAGTTCCAGTAGCTGTGCAGAACAGAGTCAAAGCCGAGCTAGACAAAATGATGCAGCTAGGAGTAATTTGTCCAGTAGAAGAACCTATTGAATGGGTATCCTCAATGGTGGTATCTCATAAGAAAAAAAGCTAAGATGTGTGCGATGGAGCAAATTGTTTTCATGCTATCCATGTGCTATTATAGTAGGTGATATTCCTGTAGGAGGCAATGGTGAAGTCGAACATGACAGGAAACCTCAAAGTTCTGGAAAGAGCATGTGAAGTGAATTTTAATCTGAATCCCCAGAAGTGCAAATTCAAGCTACGAGAAGTTACTTGTGTTGCTCACTTGTTTACCAGTTCAGGCTTATGACCAGATCCTTCTAAGCAAACAGCAATTCTCAAGATGCCAGCTCCAGACAATGTCCAAACTCTACAACATTTTCTTGGCATGGTCAACTGTCTAGGCAAGTTCATTCTAGATTTTAAGCCAACTTTCATCACCTCTCTGTGAGCTGACATGCAAAGATGTAATTTGGTCATGGTCAGAATCGCACCAAAGTGTGTGTGTGTGTACTGAAACACAAAATTGCTAACCCACCAACTCTCTGCTACTATCATGTTCACAAACCAGTTACTCTTTCCTGTGATGCTTCTAAGGTTGGTCTAGGTGCATTCACTCTTCAAAAGGGTAGACCAATAGCCTATGCATTGAGAGCTCTTACCCAAACCAAGATGCAGTATGCCCAGATTGAGAGCTTTTGCAATTGTTTGCATGTTCGAAGTTCCATGATTATATTTATGGTCGATCTATCCAGATCGAAACTGATCAACTTTTAGTTATTGAGGAAGCCTATACATACAGCTCTAGCTAGACTGCAGTGTATGATGGTCAAATTGCAAAAGTACAGCTTGAATCTTGTTTACACAAAAGGCACATTTCTTTATCTTGCTTATACTGTATGCAGATTGCCCAGAAAAAACACAGAACAGCACAATGAGCAACTTGATTTTGAGGTCATGGAAGTGATAACATTTTCTTCCACACATCTTGAGCTCTGAACTCTCTCAGCTTCAGATCCAGTTCTCCAGAAGCTAAACCCCTTTATCAGTCAAGGATGGCCTTCAAAGCAATCTTTTTTACCAGTAGAAGTGCAATCTTGTTTTCATACAGAGATGAGATATTGTCAGACAATGGTAT
Source organism: Protopterus annectens (assembly GCF_019279795.1). Taxonomy (NCBI): domain Eukaryota; kingdom Metazoa; phylum Chordata; order Ceratodontiformes; family Protopteridae; genus Protopterus; species Protopterus annectens. Next base: position 541,825,359 of record NC_056749.1, read on the forward strand.
CATCATGAAAGGTCCTAAAGTGATTGTTCCAAAGTCTTTGCAACAAGAGTATATTAAGATTTTTACATCATGGCCACCCAGGAACTGATTGAAAGGCGAGAGGTCTAGTATCTTGACTTTCTATGTCAAGAAATATTGATAAAGTACTTGTGTCTTGTTCAGTATGTAATAGTACAAAGCTGCATCAACCAAAAAACACTACAGTTGAGCCAGATTCCTGAACTACCTTTGTCGACAGTAGCTACAGATATCTTTGAGTGGAATGGTCAACATTATTTATTAGTAGTCATCAATCCAATATATTTTCATAAACATGGGACTTTATTCAGGGCAACTCATAATATAAACACCCGCAGTCGAATGACTTGGCTGAACATGCAGTTCAAAGTGTAAAACAGCTGTTAGAGAAATCCAAATTTGACAATGCTGATGTTTTTCTCAACATATTAAATCTCAAACATTCCTCGTGATAATTATCTTGGTTCATCTGCCCAGAGACTTGTCCGAGACAAACCAGAGCCACACAACCAATCAGCATTAGTGTAATTGGTTTCATGTGCTAAAAACAGCAAAGCAGTAAAAGCCCAAATGTTGAAAGTTTGTCCCAGAAGTCTTACAATGATAAAACCAGCAAACCGCCCAGTTCTTTACAAAAGGGGAGGTAGGATGGAGACACAAGAAGGTTTTGATCGCATCGGATTTGTGAAAGGTTTGTGTCAAGAGCTGAGATCTTACATTGTGGAATCATAAGGAACGGAATTCAGACAAAATCTGAATCATTTGATGTTATGTGATCCTATCTCGCCTACATTCTGACTGATGGGTTCGGAGCCGATCCCTCGGCTCCGACTCGGCACGCTTATGCCAAAGAGCGAAGTCTCTTATTGGCTGAGCTTACTATATCCCAGGATGCACCACTACCAGTCCCCCAGATCTCGTTTGCCGCTTCCCTGCGAAGACGTGGTCTCGAGCTGGCTGGGCTGAGTAGTTATTATTAACTAACTTTTCTGTCAGTTTTTTGCTGTTTTTTGTCACAAAAGCTGTTTTAACGGCTAACGCTCTTATTGTGTGTGTTTGGATTGTGAAAACTTGTTGTGTGTGATTGGGTTGAGTTTGATTTCGGCCCCCCCTTCATCCAGGGCCTTCCCGGTCTGTCAACCCTTTTAAAACTTTACAGGGTTTTAGAGTTCCCTGTCATTTACAGGAAGTGTTTGCAAAGCTATAACTGTAAGCCTATTTTTTTAGGTTTGTCATCAGTAAATCTATAGTTGTTTACTTTCCTGTCAAAGTTACTGGAATTGTTTAATATAATGTCTCAAACTCCTAGGCCTTCGGGCTTTAAAAAATGTTCGAAATGTGGTTTCAAAATGTCTATCACAGACGATCATTCGCTCTGTGTATATTGTTTAGGGGCAAAACACTTGCAGGAGTCATGCAGCGTATGTCACGCTTTTTCCTCAAGGGTCCTCCAGGAGAGGAAAAATAAATTGATTCTTAAGGGGTTAATTAAACCTTCCTTTGAAGAAGCCTTGGCATCCTCTCCTTCTCCGGCTAAAAAGAAAAGGGCGTCGGTTCCGACCAGTCCGTCGGATCCGACCGCCAAGAGACATAGGCAGGCCTCTCCTTCGGCTCCAAAGACTTCGGAGCCGAGGTCGGAACGGTCTGCCTCGATGCCACCAGTATCGACTCCTCTGGCTTCGGAGCCGATGGCTGGGGCATCGAGAGGCGGGTCACCTTCGTCGGCTCCGCTGCTCTCGGAGCCGACAAGGGTCGCCCGCTCAGACACTTCCTCCTCGGCGCCGAAGTCCACCTCGGCACCGATGGAATCTGGTGTGTATTCCCTCGGCGCCGATACTCATCGAGTCGCCTCGGAGCCGGTCCCCTAGCCCTTTGGGGCCGATGGAGAGGCCGTCTCGAACCCGTTCTGTTTCCTCTCGGTCTTCGAGAATGTCAGATTCTGATATAGACAGGGTGCTCCAAAGACTGTTCCAGTCCCCAGTCTTCCAAAATTTGTTTCGGTTCCGACCCAGTTGGCTTCGGAGCCGATGACCTTGGCCCACCCCATTGCCATTCCTCCTCCGACTGCTTCGGCTCCGGAGCAGGTGCTGTTGGAGCCGGTGGAGATCTCAGAGTCGGCTCCGACCCTTACTCCAACCCGGGCCTTCGGGTCCGAGTTTGGTACGCTGGACTTCTTCGGCTGGACCCGGGGTGATGTTTCGGGACCTATGCTTTCGGTTCGAGCCTCCCCTCGGTGCTTCGGCTGCGGGACTTCCGTCGGCTATCACGGCTCCGGAGACCGGACACTCCCAGGATTCTGGGGTCCGGCTTTCAGGGCCATGAGGAGTGCCTTGGCCAAGTCCTCTTCGCCATCTCTCCGGCTTTACCGGCACCTTCCTGGGCGTGGAGACTGGGTCTTTGGCAGTTCCCTGTCCGTAGCCAGCGGAGCCCCGAGGCCTGAGGTTACCCCAGTGGGGTTCCTCCTCCTGAGGGTTCTTCGGAGTTGTCTTCGGAGGAACCCCCAAGGAAGAGATCGTGCAAGAGGAAGCACGTGGACTCCCGAGTCTATTACATCAGACACTGATATGGATGATGCAGAGGGGTCCCCAAGTCGCCCTCGGATGATGTCTCATTTGCAGACATCTTAGAGATCCTCAAACAACGAGGCGGCTGGATATCCAAATCCCCCCTCTGCGGACGAGTCAGTGCTCCTCAAGGCCTTTGGGGCTCAGCCCTCCGCCTCCTGGGTGTCTCCGCCCTTCGACGAGCTTCTGGATTTAGTTTGTCGAAGGGGGAACATCCAGATACCGTGGAACCAGTCCCTTCTCGTCCAAATAAATTTTTGTCTGCTCCCCCTGAGAAGGAGTTCCTTACTAAAGGCGTGGCTGTAGATGCCATGGTGGTGGCATCTGCTACACAACAGGACGTGGCAGAGGCTTCAACGTCCATCCATCCTCCTAATAAGGAGTCTAGGAGTATGGACAGGCACGGAAGCGCACCCTGACTTCAGCGGCCTTTACTTTAAGGTCTCTGAATTATTTGGCACATTTTACCAGGCTTCAGAGGGATCTGGTCAAGGAGTTGTCAGATTCCTCTCGGTAACCTACCTGAGCAGCTAGCCCAGTCGGTTAGCTCTCAGTTGGCTATCCTTACGCCAATTTCTAACTCGTCCATGAGGCTCATTTCCTATGCGGCCGAAGGGCGGGTAGAGCGGCAGGCACAGGCGTGGCTCTCGTGAACAAGCCTGGCTCCGCTTGTGTCAGTTCGGAGGCCTTCAAGTCTTCCTTCACGACGCTCCCTTTGATGGGTCCTCATTGTTTGGACCCAAGGTGAAAGACACCCTTACCGCTGTGAGCAAGAGGGAAAAACTTTATCTGCCGTAGGTGCCCGTTATTCCACTCCCTTTCGGCCTTACCCCAAGGCTAAAGGAGGGGAAAATGTGGTTCCAAATCTCGCAAGTTTTTCTCCCAACAGCAGGAAGATTCCCCGTCCAGAGGCAGAGGACGGGGAAATTTTTCAGGGAGACGCCGTCCCAGAGGCGGCAGAGGGCCCCGCAATTCTGGAGACCGCGAGTCCTTTCGTGGCTCTTCAGCCTCCCACACGTCATGAGGGATTGCCCGGCTGTGCTGCTCGAGCCAGTCGGGTGTCGTTGCCAAGCACCTAAAAGCCTGGGAGTCAATCACTCAGGACAGATGGGTGCTTCGGATCATTGCCGGAGGTTACACCATCCCATTCACATACTCACCCCCACCGTCCAAAAGAATCCCGGACCCACCACCCAGTCAAAGGGAAATAGCAGCCGCAGAAGCTTTAAAGCTGCTAGATAAAAGAGTCATCCAACCGGTCCCCACAGACCAAATCGGGTCAGGAAATTACTCCAGGTTCTTTTAGTGCCAAAAGACAGGGGACCTGAGGCCAATATTGGATCTCAGCAGACTGAACCAATCCGTCACGAAATCCAAATTCCGAATGGTCACGTTACAATCCATTCTCCCATTGTTGGAGAAGGATGTTTGGATGTGCTCCATAGACCTCAAGGACGCCTATTATCACATACCGATACATCAGGCGTCCAGAAGGTATCTGCGCTTCAGCCTGGGAGTCAGTCATTACCAATTTTGCGCTCTGCCCTTTGGTCTCACCACAGCCCCAGGGTGTTCACCAAGTGTTTGGCAGTAGTGACGGCTCACCTGAGAAGTCTTGGATTCCAAGTGTTTCCCTATCTCGACGACTGGCTCCTGACTGCCACCACCAGGCATCTACTAATGGACAACCTCAAAGCCACCATCTCCTGGGTGTTTCCTGGGGATTACATTCAATTGGTCAAAGTCTGTCTTGCTGCCCTCTCAACGCATAAAGTTCATAGGAGCAGAGATAGACTCAAGATTGATGCGCGTCTTTCTTCCTGCCGAAAGGATCCGAACTTTACAGGGCCAAGTTCAAGCTCTGATCTCGAGATCCAAAGCCCCAGCCAGGATGGTTCTACAGGTTTTAGGCTCAATGTCTGCCACGGTTCTTTTAGTTCCTCTAGCAAGATTACACATGAGGATTCTTCAGTGGCTCTTGTCAACTCAATGGTCCTTTCAGGATCTTCCCTCAATCATCACATCATGATTACGGAAATATGCAAAGGGACCTTCGCTGGTGGCTTCAGACATCCAACTTGGATCAAGGAAAACCCTTTGTTCTCCCTCTCCAGTGGTTACCCTGACGACAGATGCCTCCCAGATAGGGTGGGGGCATTGTCTGGGCAGGCTAGTTCAGGGCTCCTGGCTTCCAGACGAAGCTCTTCTCCACATCAACGTGTTGGAGATGAGGGCTGTACTTCTATCCCTACAAGCCTTACACAAGTTTCTTCCTCAGGGCACCATCGCCATCCACACAGACAACATGTCGGTGGTTTGGTATCTGAACAAACAAGGAGGGACCAGATCATACCCCTTTGCAGAGAGGCCATGAGAGTGTGGGAATGGGCTGTAGCTACCAACCGCTTCTTGGTAGCGACCCACATCCCGGAAAGTCAAATGTATTGGCAGACAAATTAAGCAGGACAATTCTCTCTCCTCACGAGTGGTCTCTAAACCACACAGTAGCAGCCCAGGTTTTCAAGAGATGGGGACGCCGTGCTGCGACCTATTTGCAACTCCACAAAACACCAAGTGCCAAAGGTTCTTCTCCTTGATCCCACATCAGGGAGTACCAGCCATGGATGCTCTAGCACAACCTTGGCCAACAGGGCTACTTTATGCCTTTCCTCCAATTCCACTTCTTCCCAAAGTTATTCAAAAAGCTTCTCAACTGGGGTCTTCAATGATTCTGATTGCCCCATACTGGCCTCGTCAGATATGGTTTCCTTACCTGAAGAAGCATGCAGTGGACGATCCGTGGACCTTAGACCTAATTCCGAACTTGCTAATCCATCAGTCGGGACATCGGCATCAATCCCTGCTATCTTTGAAATTGACAGCTTGGCTCCTCCACTTCCGACCTTAGTTAGAAGGCACACACTAGACCCGGAAGTTGTTCACATTTTATCTTCGGCCCACAAACCCACCACTAACAAATTGTACCTCAGTAAGTGGAAGAGGTTTGCTATCTGGGCTCAACTCAAGGGTTTAGACCCTATCACTGCTCCTGTCCCAGAGGTTTTGAAATTCTTAACATCCCTGTTTAATCAGGGATCTTCTGTCTCAACTATTAAAGTCCAACTAGCGGCTATCTCTAAATTCCACGAATCCATGGATCCTCCCTTGATGAGCAGCAGACTATGCAAAACTTTCATTAAAGGTGCGACCCTATTAAGACCACCAATTTTTCATCATGCACCTCCGTGGGATCTTGATTTGGTGCTTCGCGCATTAACATCTCCCCTTTCGAACCGGCTGCTACATGCGAGTTAAAATATCTGTCTTGGAAAACTGCATTCTTAGTTGCAATTACTTCTGCAAGAAGAGTTTCAGAGCTTCAAGCCCTGTCTATTAAGCCACCATACTTGATTTTCCACAAGGATAGAGTATCACTTAGGCCTAATCCATCCTTTGTCCCAAAGGTCTGTTCTAGTTTCTGTCTCCAACAATCTCTAGAGCTACCAGTTTTCTTTCCAAAATTCTCCAATGAAGCAGAATACACTCTCCATAAATTGGATGTTCACAGGCAATTACGCTTCTATTTAGACAGGACTCAGCAACTTTGTAAGTCAGACCAGTTGTTTGTGTCCTTCTCAGATAATAAATTGGGCCAAACCATCACAAAAGCTACTATCTCAAAATGGATCAGAGATTGCATAACTAAGGCTTATTCTTCTTGAATAAGCAACTTACAACATCTATCAAAGCTCATTCTACCAGAGCTATGGCTACTTCTATAGCTTTTCATTCTAAGCTAGCTATATCGGAAATTTGTGCTGCGGCTACTTGGTCCAACCCGCACACTTTCATTTCCCACTACAAATTGGATGTGGCATCTAAAGGACGAGCATCATTTGGTTCCACGGTACTCAGGAGTGTTTTCCAGTGAGCCACCCAGGATTCAGGTGCTAGGACGCTGTCCCATCAGTCAGAATGTAGGCGAGATAGGATCACATAACATCTTTTAGTTATGTACTCACCATAACTTCAGATGTTTGGGATCCATCTCGCCTACATTCCTAATACCCACCCTCCTTCCCCCTGCCTTGGAGATCAGAAGAGATTGAACGGTTTTGAGTTCTACTGTTTTTATCTTGTTTCATCTGACGATGTTATATAAGCAGGGTATGTATGTGTGCATGTATGCGGACAAACTAGATCTGGGGGACTGGTAGTGGTGCATCCTGGGATATAGTAAGCTCAGCCAATAAGAGACTTCGCTCTTTGGCATAAGCGTGCCGAGTCGGAGCCGAGGGATTGGCTCCGAACCCATCAGTCAGAATGTAGGCGAGATGGATCCCAAACATCTGAAGTTATGGTGAGTACATAACTAAAAGTTACCAGTGTTCAAACATTCCATCAGCATTCCCAGTTTCTGATAAAATGCCTGAGTCCCAAGCAGAATATTCTGCAGTGACTGTTTTGTTGCTAAACCCAGTCCTTATGTCATGAGAAAAGGTCACATTTCGAGACCTACTTCCAGATGAGAGGGCTACAGATTCCTGAAAGCCCAAAATCTTGAGACCAACATCTCAAGTTCAAAATAGTGAAAACAAAATACTGAAAACACAGGATACCAACAGTTACTATATTCCAGCACAAGTACATACAGAAACATATTACCCTTCAACTATATGCAGGAGGGCAAGCCCCCTGCACCCCCACACCCCCTGCTACTTCAATATATCAACTCTGAGATTGCAATTCACTACACTAAGTGCAGTCTTGGGGCTGCTATATTTAAGTAGCAGGGGATGATGGTGGGGGTGCAGGGGGGCTTGCCCCCCTGCTTATTCTTGGAGAAGAGTAATATGGTTTGCCTTTTGTTTCTGTATGTATTTGTGCTGGAATGTAGTAAGTTTTGGTATCTTAGGTGCATTCAGGAGTGTGTGGCGCTCCCTTCCAGATGCATGGCAACCTGGACATGACTGTTTTTTCTTTATTAGTGTCTGTATAGTTACATGCTTATTCAAATGTCATTGTTTATATGAGACAGCTCAGTAAAGAGGGAGAATGTAGATCAGTGTGTGTGATGTACCTTTAAGAAGCTTTCCAGTGAGTCAGCACGTGCACATAAGTACTGAGCACATGCAAGAGTGCCAGTTTGAGTGAGCAGCCATAGTGTGTGCATGCATGTATGTAGTCAGTTTGTTTAATGTCCTGCCATCCATCCTGATGTATTTGTATATAATAAACATCCAAGTCTCAACATCATCTTAATGCACATTAGGGTGACAACATGTTTTTGGAGTGTCACGACCACCAGTTGTTGAAGTTTTTCCCCCAAATTTTCTAAGAATCTCTTTGTAGGTATTGATATATTTATACCTTTTATCGTATTACTGGTTTTCTAATTTTCCACCCCTAGCTTTTGCTGTTGAGAGGCAGAGGCGTTTGGGATCTTGGTTCTCTGTCCTTTCGTGCCATTAACACTTTTCTCTGTTTAAAAAAATAAAAAAAAAAGTAAAAAAAACTTTACTACTACTATTCTTTTTTAGTTTCGACCCTGTTATGGCTGACAAACCTACAGGATTTAAATAATGCACTTCTTGTGGGCATAAGATCCCAAATTTGGATGCCCACAAGAAGTGTGCTTCTTGCCTAGGACCAGGGTATTTAGATTCTGACTGCTGTTTGTATGCAGCCTTTAACCTCCAGGCCTTAGCTGACTGCCGAAACAAATTAATCTTGAAAGACCTATCTGCATTGTCTGCCTCAGGGGCTCAAACCCCTTTGAAGTGTGCTGGCTCCAAGAGATCCCTCTCTGCTTCATCTAGGGACTGTTTGGAGCCAAATCAAAAACAATGCAAGCTCTCTGATCCAACTACTGTGGCTCCGAGTGGGACCAAGAAAACATCAAATTCTAAAGACTCTGGATCAGTTGGATATGGATCCATTTGGCAAAACTTTCCTTGGATCTGATTTTTTTCAGCTCTGAGAGGATCCTAGATCATCTCGGAACAGGAATGCATTCTAGTCTGTGGTTCACCTATCCCAGGGATGACAACTTTGGTCCAGAAACTTTCAGATTCTGTGATACGGACTCTACTACCTACTTTTCATATAAAACCAGTCCCACCAGCTCTTCCAGTACCAGTAAAGGATTTTCAGACACCAACCAAATCCAGGCACGCTTCCTCAGCATCTTCCTTCAGATCTTCCTGAAGTCTCACCGAGGCTGATATGGATAGGTTGATGTGGAAGTTCCTTAAGGGGCAGATCCAGATGGGGGTCTTGCCATCTCCATCACATCTAGGCTCTATGAGTGCTCCATCTCCTACTTTGACTCCTTTTCCGTTCCATCCCTTGGTTTCAGAAACCCAAGATGCTGGTTTCCCGAGAAAGTTGAGGTCTGATCAAAGGAAGCTTCCTTCTCCACTCTAGCCGCATTCCTGACCAGCCCTGCTGCCTTCCTTTTGGATCAGAGCAGGTCCTGGATCTGATCTTAGACATCTGTGCCAGTTTTGAGGGGGGTGGTTGCCTTCAGCTCCAACTTTGAATCCTTCACTTCCTCTCAGAGTTTCAGCCCTTGACAGCTCACATCTGGTTCTGTCGGGAGGACTCTGATTTGTGGTTTCCCCTGCTCTCTCTCTCTCCTTTGGAATTTTCTACTTTGAGGAAGAGGGTTTCCTGTGGTCCATCTGTCTTCCTGGTTGCTGAAAGGACTCTCCAGGATTACAGAAAAGTCTCCTCACCCTTGGGGTCTGCCCCACCCTTTGTCAGATCTGAGCACTGAGCCCGTCACAACTGTCATAGGTCAGCCTGCCCCGAGGACCCTCCATACCACTTTCCCCCTGGAAGTCCCCTGTCCTTCAGGTACCTGTCTGGAGTACACCACCGAAGAGGTCTATCAGTAGAAGTGTAAAAGGCACATAGACTCTTCTATAGAGTCTCTAACAGAGACATAGACTTCGATGAGGGAGAAAGATTCCCCCCCTGATCACCACCCCACTATATCTCCTTTGGAGACATCCTGGAACTCAGGCAGAAATGTGGCTGGTCTTCCTAACCTTCTCCTGACGGATCTGTGTTCCTTGGAGACCTTTGGGGCAGGCCCATCTTCATCCTGGTTGTCTCCCCCGGAGGGTGCCCTGATTAACTCCCTCCAGCCCCGGAAGGAACTGGACATCGTCGAGCATATCCTTAACCACCCAGATAAGTTTCTTAGCCCGCCTTCTAATCATCTTTGTTGGAGCAAAGGTATCCCAGTAGATGCTGGTAAAGCAGCCACAAAGGAGCTAGCCGAACAAATGTCCACTGTCCACCTGCTGAACAAGGAGTCTTAGGCAATGGACAGACATGGAAAGTTCGTCTACTACTCAGCTATTTTTGCTTTGAGGTTGTTAAACTATTTGGTACATTTCACCCATTTGCAGAGAGGTTTGGTCAAGGAGCTGAGACTTCAACTCATTCCCTCCAGTACAGCTCTTTTGAGTGTGTACCTTTAACTCTGAGTGGGCGTGGCTTCAGCCTTTAAAAAATGAAGTTATCACCTTACAATTCTAACAAAAAGTCATTGACATAGTCAAACATCAATACAATTGTGTTTTCCATCATGTATGCTTCAAGATAAAACATTCTGATACCTTATATGTAGCATGGTTTTGGAATTATTAATGCAAATATGAACAAACTATATTTGACACCTTGAGGCGCAGTAGGAGGTAACTGCAGATGCACCTGGAGAAGTCACTCGGATGTAATGAGTTAAAGAGACCATGTCGGAGGAGGACTTGAAAGCTTCTCCCCAACTAGCCAGTTTCTTCTCCCTTCCAAATTCTTCGAGGTTGATTTTACACACTGTGGAAGGCACCTTGTGGGCACCTGGTGCAGGCATATCCATTAGGCAACAGGACTGGATGCGGCTTTGTGACTTTGTCGAGCCCTTCAAGGTGTCATTTATTAATGCCCCCTTTGACGATTCCTCCTTTTTTGGACTGTCAGTGAAAGATGCACTAACTCACAGTGAACAGGAAGGAAAGACCTTGCCTGCCATGGGGATCAGGTCCTCTGTCCCTCAGAAGACCTTTTCAAGGAATCGGCAAGGAGAGAAGAAAACTTGGTTCAGAAAGTTTGAATGATCTTTCCAGGACCCACGTGGGGACCACTTCTGAGGCAGAGGAGGAGGTTTTAATGGCAGATACTGTCCTAGAGGCAGGGGGGGGGGGGGGTCTGCAAAATCAGGGTTTCATGGAGCACTTTCCTGACTGACCCTATCAGTGCTCTTGAAGCGCTGCCCAACTGTTTTGCTCTGGAGGCAGTCGGTGGCTGACTATCCGTGCACCTAGATGCCTGGACAAACATAAGGAATAACTGGGTGCTAAACATCCAGAGACTATTTCATTCCCTTTTCCCTTCATCCTCCAGGACCCAGGAGGAAGCTCCCTGTTGTACCACCCAGTCAGAAGGCATATGCTATTCAAGTAGTTCTAAAAACTTCTAAGAAAGAGTCATCCAAGAGGTCCCAACCAATCAGAGAGGGTTCAGAACTTAATCTGACTTTTTAGTGCCAAAGAAAATGGGGGAACTGAGACTTATACTAGACCTCAGCAATCTGAATCAGTTCTTTAAGAAGTCAAAGTTCCAAATGGTCTAGTCCATTCTCCCTTTTTTTGCGCAAGGACAATGGATGTGCTCATTGGCTCTTCAGGGCACGTACTATCACATCAAAATAGATGCTCCAGAAAAAAACTGCACTTCCAGCTGGGAGCCCATCATTACCAGTTCAGAGCACAGCCCTTTGGACTCGCCACAGCCCCATGGGTGTTTACCAAATGTTTGGCAGTGGTAATGGCTCACCTAAGGCTAAAAGGATTCCAGATGTTTCTCAGTCTAGATGATTGGCTCCTCACTGCACCAACAAAACATCTACTGCATCATTCCAGGAACTATCTAGTTTTATATGGTATACAAAATGGTGTTTTATTCATTATTTGTACTCCTTGAAGGCAAGTGTTGGCTGAAGCACTAGTTAGTTCTCTGAATAAATTTGTTTTCCCTGGCCGCTGCTGTGTTTTGTATATATATCAGTTTTTCTTGTTCATGGTTTTTACTGTCTAGTAAAGACTTCCAAATGGTTTACTATCATAAGTTCGGATATTATAATGCCGAAAATGTATTTGTATGACATGAATGTTTGAATTACACATGCACGACAGACAAAAATGTTGAACGCATGTTTTGCTGATGTCAAATTCGAGATTTTTGAACTGCTGCATCTGAAAAGGTGGTCTGCGTTGTAATCCATTCTGACAACTGTAGTGCACATTCAGAAATCCATACATTGCGACTCATCCATTGAAAGCTATATACTGCTAAGTCGCAAACTTGTTGATGAATCAGTCTGTAAATGAGGGTTACCAGTACTCTACCTTTCCAATGCAGGGACATTCCATTTTATCCTGCTACGTGCAAAATGTACATTAATGTGCTGTAAACAAGTCCAACATAATTATACCTCATGCATGGGAAAGAAAAAGTGCCACAAACAAAAAAATGCTGCAATACACCCACATGTATTGTGTACTAGTCCTAATCGCTGTTTATATGGAACAGCGATTATTTCCTGTAAAGAAAACTAAAATGAGCAATGTTTAGCAACTAGTGCAGTAAATCCCCTACAAGTGAATGTATCTCGTTTGGCCAGTAACCTTGCAAAATGCTTCTTCCTTTTCTTGTAAACACCTCCTTTTAGGTGACTGTGTACATATAATAACATCCTCCAAATGGTTCTGCTCGAGTTGGATAGCTTGCAGAACATCAATGATATATAACTTCTTTCTCCCTAACAGGCTTCTCAGATGCCTTTGCCACCCTTGCATTCTGCGATCGTGGAATACCTTGGGCGGCGGTATCATGTTGATTCCCAAAGGTGATTTTGAATAATGGAGGTATTTAGCTGTTGAGCCCCTCATACCATATCATCTAGGCTTGCCTGTTATGTAATTTTCTCTGAAGAAGGTACATAGTGGCCTTGCGGCTTCAGGCATGTTATTTTCTATACTCTGAAATGTAGGTATGATATCCCTGGGGTTTAGAAAAGTAAGTGCTGGGATTTCTTTACATAATGCTGAAAATGCTCTACATCCACTAAACTTGCCAGCCAAATGTAATCTCTGTATCTGCCTCCAAATTATCTGGCTTAAGTGAAACCAGCAACCTTTAGGGTTACTGTTTGGTAAATGTCGCTGTATAGAATTCACAGCACCCTTCTCAAAATCACTTATGATGACATTTGGAGAAAGTGTCACTAAATATTGTTCACGTAAGCATTTAACATTTTTCCAAAATATATCCTATATAACCTCAGCTTTACTGGACAGTAACCCATATACTGCAGGAATAATCTTTCTATATTCCACACCAGGAAGTGGACAATGTATAGTATAGATTTGTTTGCAGTCTATAGTGTGTACAGGAAAATCACCATCCACCATGATATATTTTGCTTGACATAACAGTTGTAAAATTTTCACAGTTATAATAACAATACTGTTACATAAGCCACCATCACTGTCATGGTAAATTACAAAGCTGCCATTCTTGGTAACATCTCGGGAGTAAGTTCTTTCAAATTGGTGAATCCCTTAAAGGTATCCCTCTTTACTTTATTTCTAGACCTTATTGCATACTGCTTTTGAGCATGTGTATTAGGCAATTCTGTTGTAAGATCAATGGATGTACTCGCCATTACCTCTGACACAACTCTGCAGGGATCTTCGATGGAGTGCAGAGCTCTATGTTTAATAGCAGCTTTAACTTTACAAACATCTGGTTTCCTAGGATCTGGGGCATGGTAATGTGCAGTAGATTTCAACAAAACCTCCCCTTCTACACTACCCTCTGTCACAAATCTATCCTTACACCTTTCCCTGTTTTTCAGTACACAACACCAATAATTCCTATTCAACGATGACTTCTCCAGATAATATTGGTAACTATCCACCACAAGCATTTTACGTCCCTTCTGTGTGTCTATGGTGGTATACACTTCATTTATAGTCCCTGGTTGGAATATATCCATTGCTGTTTCACTTACCTAAGTATGAAAAACATTCACGTCAGAATGTGCACCACTTTACGGTCAATCATTGCAGAAGTAATAACAGCAATGCTGTACATACCATTGTGCCTCTTTCCATTCCTTACTTCCTGCTATACACGTCTACTGAGTGCTTCTTTGTGTACGAGTCAGGAACCTGCCTCTGCCTGGGGATTGAGCATGCCCTTTACAATATATGTGTACTATTTTGTGGGATGTGATGTTTGGTCGCATATCAACTTCGCGAATTGTAGTTGTGCGATTACATCCTTGTAGTCGATATTGTGGTTTTTGCATAAACATAGTTTGTTAATGCGATTCGCATTTCTCAAATTCAGCATTACTGCTTTCGAGTATTGTCTGGTCGTACATGTGATAGTAAACCCTTCCAAACATCTGGGCATCATGATAAATCTAAAAAAAAAATCAAATTTGATCCCTTTACAAAACCTAGAATTCACAGGAACACAGTTGAACACAGTTACACAGGTCACTTCCTTACCGAGGCATTACAGAGTGTCTCTAAGAAAACAGGTTCAGGAAGTATTGGATATGTCTTCACCACCAGCAAAATTAATGCTGCAGGCTCTGGGATTGATGGCAGCTGCTATTGTTCTTCCATTAGCAAGGTTCTTCATAGGTTGGTACTAGGCTACCGGCCCTAGGGCCTATACAAGCTTAGCCATTTCCTGGTTATTCCTTCCCCACAATATTTACTTCCCTGGACCCCTGTCTAGCAGGGCAACTGACATGACCCCTGGGGTGAATTTCCTATCTCCCATCCAATCGTCAAGGTTTCTTTTGAAGAGGGCCATAGAGGTGCTCTGCTTGACATATTTTGGCAGTCTGTTTCAGAGTCTGGGGAGTCTCTGGGCCAGGAACCTATCCCTCCAACATGGTTTGTTTATTGTGATGACAAGGTTTAGATCCCTGGAACGTGTGGCTCTGAGGGATTGGGATTTCTTTAACTGTAGCATGTCTAACAGCTCTCGGTTGGACATGGCCTTGTATGTTAAGCAGAGATAGCCTCTGAGTAGACGATATGCGACAGAGTATAGCTGGAGTTTTTTTAGATGGTCAGCATAGGGCATCTGCTTTAGGCCTGTGATTTTTAGTGAGGTATTTCTGCGGCCTTTCCAGTTGTTGCAGATGTCTTGAGAGGTACATACCAAACGGGGCGTTGTATTCTATAATGGGTCTAATGAGGGATGAGTACAGTGGGACAATGACCTCCTTTTTTCTGGATAAAAAGCCCTTAGCGATGAGGTGTGCCACATAGAAGGATTTCATGACTGTTGTGGCGATGTGGTTATCAAAGGTGAGACCACTGTCCACCTGTGTCCCTAAGTCTCTTATCACACTTTCGGTGTTTAGTGTACTGCCACCTATGTGGTAATTCATGGGTACATGTTTTTTCCCCAAAGGGGATAACTATACATTTCTTGGCATTGAGCTTGAGCCCATGGCTCTGGCACAAAGCATCTGTTTCTGTAAGGCCCTTTTGTAGAATATCCATATCATTTGGGGATTCAATAATGGCTCCTAGTGTACAGTCATCTTCGAACCTTGTTACCCAGACTCCCTTAGTGTTGGCCTGTACTTCAGAGAAGTAGATGCCAAACAAGAGCAGTCCCAGGACTGAACCCTGAGGTACTCCACTTGTCACTTGTCTGGAGCTGTATTGGAGTAGGCTACTTTTACAGTGTGGGTTCTGTCAGTAAGCCAGTTGACAACCCATTGAGTGATGTAGGGATTAATGCCCAGCTTAGTACATTTACCTATGATTCCAGAGTCGGGGGATGGTGTTGAAGGCCTTGGTGAGGTCCAGATAGGCTGTGTGGACTGCCTTACCCTTGTCCACAGCTCTGGACACTGATTCGAAGAAGTGAATCAGGTTCAGGAGACAAGATCGGCCCTTCACAAACCCAAACTGGGTGGGGTCATGTGTTTGAAGGTTGCCAATGTCTTTGTTTATAAGTTCCATGATAATGCATTTCATGGCCTTGCAGATCAGGCTCGTAAGACTGATGGGACGGTAGTTCCCAGGATCCAAGGTGGATCCTCCCTTGTGGAGTGGAATAACTGTGGGATAGCTGTAGCTGTGTGCCACTCAATGGGCACGAAGCTTGAGGTGAGGCTATGATTAAACATGACACTTAGGTGAGGTGCCAGTTCATTTTGTAGTTCATGTAGTACACAGCCCGGGATGCCGTCTAGTTCCCATGGATGCTGTATTCTTAGCTTTGGAGAGTCCGTTTTTTTACCTGTGTGGCCGTTATTACTGGAATTTGGCAATCCTTCGGTATTGAGATGGGCCCTTTAGAGGGTGAGAAGGGGGTTGAAGTTGGCATTGAATCAATCTGCCAGGATATTGGCAATATCCTTGGGATCAGTATATTTAATGCCATTCTGTTGCACCTTAGAGCAGATCTGAGCATTGCCATTTAGATTCCTGATATAGCTATAGAATGCCTTGTGGATGTCTTTGGAATGTTTGGCAATTTTATTTTCGTAACTAGCTTTGGAGGATTTTATGAGGAATCTCAGCATCTTACTGAGGCTGGTAAGGGAGTTTTTTTGCATCCTGGGATTTTCCTCTTTTCAGCAACAGTTTCTTCTTTTTGTTATAAAGTTTGTTTATGGCAGGGGACCACCAGATTGGCTTCCTTTTTTTGGAGGAGAGCATCTTGGTTCTGTTTCGGATGGCACGATTCATGCACGAGTGGATGTGCTCGTAGAGTGCCTTAGTGTAGGATTCAGCAGTCGAACTTTCAGTTCCTGTCTCCATGGGTGTCATGAAGTTTTTCACTTCTGACTTGAGTAGCATGAAGTTGGCTTTGGAGAAGTTTTTTTACGGAGGTTTCCTTACTGGGGGGTGCTCCAGTGGAGAATAGCAGTTCAATGGTCCACTCTCTACCAAGTATTGTCAGTTACCATAAAACTGGCTTCTGTATGCAGGAATCATCTGCAGTGGTGGATACAATCATATGGCTTGTTTCTAGGCAGACCCCTCTCTCTTCCCGCCTCAATATCCACAGTGATCACAGACACTTCACAGTGTGGGTGGCAGTTACCGAGGGGAGATGATCCAAGGCATGTGGTTATCTGTAAAGGCCAATCTACATATCAGTGTCCTAGAAATGAGAGCAGTCCTTCCAACGTTGCAAGCTTTCAGGACATTCTCCCTCTTGGGACGAATGCACTTCATACAGATATGTCAGTAGTCTGTTACATCAACAAACAATGAGGAAAATGTTCATACCCATTATGCAGGGAGAGTTTGAGAATGGGCGATATCTTCAGACATCTTTCTAGTTATAATGCACATTCCGGGGAAAACCAGTGTCCTAGCAGACAGACACTGCAGATCTATTCTGACTCCTCATGAGAAGTCCCTCTGTCAGTAGCAAGCAAGATTTTTGGCCGTTTTGGGTCAACCTTGTTGTGACCTCTTTGTCTCTTCCCAAAACTTCAAGTGCAACAATTGTTTTGCTCTGACCCCCCCCCCCGAAGTGAGCATCACTGATGGATGCTATAGTCCACAATTGGCCCTGGGGCTCCTTTATGCTTACCCTACTCTTCCTCTGATCCCAAAATTCCTACAGAAAGCCAACAGGTTGAAGGGCTCAGTAATCCTCATTGCTCCTTTCTGGCCTCATCAGGTATGGTTCCTCTTTCTTACTTCTCATCTGAAGTATCCACCTTGGATACTAGATCCCAGGCAGGCTCTCGTATTCCATCTGTCTAAAACGGTTTACTATCAAAATTTTGAACCGCACTTTGTCGACTGTACTATTGTCGAACACGGAAGTTCAAAAACGGGAATGTCGAAGTAAAAAAAACAATCTAGGAATGGGTTTTAGCATGGGTCGAGGTAGGGGAGATGTTTGTAGTTCGGAATAATACTGAACACCTACCTCGACCCATGTTAAAACCCATTCCTAGATTGTTTTTTTGACTTCGACATTCCTGTTTTCGAACTTCCGTGTTCAACGATAGTACAGTCGACAGAGTGCAGTTCGTAATTTTGATAGTAAACCGTCTAAAACATTCAGCCCCCCCCCCCCCAGTCTCTGCAGCCTAAGGTTGACCGTGTGGTTTCTCCATTTCTTGTAATTATAAGAAAGTCCAGGCTCACCCCTTCAGTCTGTAATATAATCCTGGCCTCTGAGAACTTCCACACAAAATGTCTACAACAGTAAGTGGAAGATATTTTCTATCTGGGCTTCTAAAGAGAATATCTAGACTTTCAGTTCCCACTTCAGCTATCCTCCTTTCCCTTAGTAATCTTTTTTAACAGGGAGACAGTTTCTCCACCATTAAGCTTCATCTGGCTGCCATATTCAATTTTCATGCTGGGAAGAGATCTTCCTCTTTTCTCGTCCAGATTATGCAAGACATTTTTGATCATTTTTCTTCACCCCCAGATTAAAGACCCTTCTCTTTGGGATCTCAAGTTAGTGCTGCAAGGACTTACCCAGTAGCCCTTTGCTCCAGCGGATAGTGTGACATGAAATTTCTCTCCTAGAAATCAATTTTTGTAGTAGCAATTACTTCAGAGAGGTTCAGAGCTTCAAGCCCTGACAGTGAAACCTCCATCATTTTTCATAAAAGACAGGGTATCATTAAGGACATTTATGCCTAAGGTAGCTACTGAATCCAACGTCAGTCAGTCGATTCAGTTACCAGTTTTCTTCCCCAATTTTTCAAACAAAAGAGAATATACCTTGCAAATTCTAGATGTTTGCAGGCAATTACATTTTTATCTCCACAGGACAAAAAAGTGTAGGAAATTTGATCAACTATTTGTCTACTCCTCAGCAAACTGCTTGGGTCATGCAGTTTCTAAGATTACCTTAGCCAAATAGATTTCGGATTGTATTTCCTTCATTTATTCACAAAACGGTATTTCATTACCTCAACTATTCAAGGCCCATTTCACCAGAGCTATGGCTACATCATCTGCCTTCTCTTCCAGGACCTCAATTGATGAGATTTGTGCTGCAGGAACCTTGTCTAAGACTTGCACTTTTGTCTCCTATAAGTTTGATATTATTTCTAGGAGCAGGGCATCCTTTGGCTTGACCATGCTCCAGCACGTGTTGCATAGCTGGCGACTCTGACCCCTCAGTGAGGAGGAATGAAAAGGACATCAAATAACTATCTGTGTTGTCCATTTTTATTCTTCCTCACATCCCTACCAGCCATTTCCTGGCCTCATGCCTTCAAGAAGTTCTTGGAGGGCATTCTGAACCCTTACCTTCTGGGTCTGAGCCTCAGTTTTCTTCTATTCTATTACTAGAACCTATTGTACTATAGAGTAGCAAACTCAATCTGGGGAGTCAGCGATGGTATAGTGTATTATGGGAAGAGGGAGGAGCTTGAGACTCTGAGCCTAATTCTGGGAGAAGTGGCTGAATTTTATCTGTTGTTGGATCAGAGACCCATCAGTGAGGAAGAATGAAAATGGGTGACACAGATACTTAGTTACAGTAAGTATATAATTTTTAAATTTGATGCTATCTGTGTCATTATTGATCACAGATGAGTTTTGGATATGACTTCTGATCTTAGCTGGCAGAGTGAGTGACAGAGCTCATTTGCTGCAATTAGTGAACAGACGTATTCCCTGCTGCTCGAGCTCCCTAGTTCAGATAAGTGACTTTTGGTGTTTCTTTCTATGTCTGTCTCCCTTTTTTCCTCTATATAGTAGGGATTTGTGTTCAGTAGTTTTTAGGGGTAGTACTAGGTCCCCCCGTTAGTTTTTGATGGCCATTAGGATTTTTCCCGCCTTTTTCCCTTCAGTGTGTCTGTGCGTAGGGTTTTTGTCCTAGGGTTTTTTTTTTTTGTTTTTGTTATGGTTGATAAACACTCTGCTTTAGATGTTGCTCCTCATGTGGACGCAAGCTAGCTCCTGCGGACAAGCATGAGGAGTGTTTCTCCTGTCTAGGAGAGCCCCATTTGGAGACTGAATGTGATATTTGTGCAGGGTTCAATCCCAGGGCTCTCCTAGACTGTAGGAATAAG
Organism: Protopterus annectens; assembly: GCF_019279795.1. Taxonomy (NCBI): domain Eukaryota; kingdom Metazoa; phylum Chordata; order Ceratodontiformes; family Protopteridae; genus Protopterus; species Protopterus annectens. The sequence goes on from NC_056749.1 coordinate 541,845,051, forward strand.
TTGCTGCTTAAAGGGCTGGCCAAAGGGGTCCCTTGGTCTCTGACTCCCCATCCAAGCCCCCTTCTTTTCGGGACTCCCCATCTAAATGGCCCAGGATCTCTGATCCATGTGTCCCAGATCAGAGCCCAGCCTCAGGGGCATCAGCTCCATGGTGATTATCCCCCCAGTGGATCCAATTCCTCAGAGATTCTGAGGTCCTTGGAGCCAATCAGATCAAAATCCCCCTGTGTTCCGACCTTGTCATATCTGTCCGCAGGGAACCTTGTATGCTTGAATCCATCCCGGGTCTTCGGATCTGACTTCCTCCCTTGGAGCTGGTTATCATTATTGATCCCCCAGCCACTTCCAGAGTTTCGGATCTGAGGAAGTCTAGCAGGCCCTCATCTAGGAACCACAGACACTCCACCCATTCAGGCCATTCTTCAGTTTCCTCATGGTCTACCAGGTGTTTGCTCCCATCTGATATGCACACCAGATGAGCTTTCTCAAAGCCCAAATGGAACTAGGCTGGCTTCCATCCCCTAGCCACTTGCTGAGGGGCAGTTCACCCACCTCTGACCTCCTCTCCTCCCATTCAACTCCCTAGGGTCATAACTTGCCTAAGGAGAGGCTGTCTGTTGGGTAGAGCCCCCATTCCCATGCCTCCTAGGTCCCTGGCTTAACCCTCTTGCCCTTCAGGTTGGCTTTGCCTTTGGCCCGAGAGATCCCTGGAGGCCACCGGGGGGGGTTCCAGTCCAGAGTTTTTGGACTGTTCCCTTGCCTTGGGGAGCTTCTGCTGGATAGCTCAGGGCTGATATTGTCTAGGGACTTTGGTACTGTGCCAGGGTCTCCCCTTCTGCCTGAGTTAGTCGCAGACAGCAGGGACAAAGGTGGGGCCTCGTCCAGTCCTTCTGCCTTTTGGGCAATAGGACCAGCTCCAGTTGGTCGGCAGCTTCCTCGGCTCTGATCCCAACCCTACCTAGTTCTGTTTTGGGTGGCAAGCCTGCATCATCAGTCCAGAATCAGCCCACCCTAGGATCACCTTCAGAAGGGCATTACCCCATAGAGGTACCCTCCTCCTCAGAGTCCTCCCCAGAGCCTGTGGTGGAGGAGCCTCCTCAGAAGAGGATGTGCAAGAGGAGGCACCTAGACTCCCTTTGAGAGTAATTTCACAGAAGATATGGATTTTGAGGAAGGGGAATGGTCCCTCAGACTACTGGCAGTTGGGCATCCTCCACCCCATCCGTGGAATCCATGTTCAGAAGGCGTTTGTGGTGGCCCATCCCCCTGATGATCTTAGTTCAGCCCATTGCCAGCAGGGCATGGAAGAAGCCAAACACAGTCAAACCGGTCCCCAAGAGGACCATTCTGGAATAAAGGTGTCCCTTTAGATGCAATTGTGGTTGCTACAGCCACCAAGAAAGAACTTTCAGAACAGAGCTCTACTGTCCATCCCGCTAATAGAGAGTATAGGGCAATTGATCATTTTGGAAAGCACGTGTATGCATCAGCTACATTCAGACTGAGGACTACAAATTACATGGCACACTTCAAATGGCTGCAAAGGGAATTGGTTTCAGAACTTTTCCCTTTTGGAGTTGCTGCCTCTGGAGAGCCTTAATTTGATTTCTCTGAAGCTCTACACACACACTTCCCTAGCTAATGCCTTGATGAGGTTGATCTCAAATGCAGTCAAGGCCACCTCACAAGCGGCGAGTACAGGCATCGCTGTTAGGTGTCATGCTGGGCTTCGCCTTTGCGCATTCATGGACAACTGTAAGGCATCCTTTACAAATTCCCATTTGATGGATCTACTCTTTGGTCTCTCATTAAAGGAAACATTGACCCACAGTGAGCAGGAGGGAAAGACCTTGGCTGCAGGGGGGATCAAGTTTTCTACTCCCCAGTGTTCCTTCTGTAAGACTCAAATGGGTAGTAAAAAGCTATGGTTCTGCAGGATGCAGTCGTTTTTCCAGGATGCTCCTCAGAAATCCTCTTCCGGATGTGGAAGGGGATTTGATGGCAAACATCCCTCCAGATGCAGTGGGGGTCTGCAGAATCAGGGCTTCCAAGAACCCTTCTCGGAGGAGCCCCCACAGCACTCCTGAAGCACTGCCCTGCCCTGGAGGCAGTTGGGGGTCATAGCTCCTTGCACCACCTGGCTTGCGCTGCTATTACTTCAGACCATTGCATGCTAAACATTGGGTCCAGGGGATACTTTATACCCTTCAATCACCCCCCCCCTCCAATCCAAAAGTTACTTTAGGATGTCCCAACCCACCAAAGGGAGTTAGGTTTCAAAGAGGTCAATACCTTCTTCATAAAAGGGCTATCCAGAAGGTCCCAACAGGACAACAAGGATCCGGTACTTACTCTTGCTTCTTTTTAGTGCCCAAAAAGCAGGGGACCTGTGTGCCATTCTGGACCACAGCAAGTTAAATTTGTTGGTCAAGAAGTCAAAGTTCAGGATGGTCACTGTTCAGTCCATCCTTCCGCTTCTGTGCAAGGATCAGTACATGTGCCCAGTAGATCTCAAGGATACGTATTATCACATAAAAATCGACAGGCACTCCAGGAGATTTCTGCACTTCTGCCTGGGGGCCAGTCATCAGTTCAGACCATGCCCTTTGGTCTCACCTCCTCTCACTGGGTGTTCAAATGTATGGCAGTGGTAGCAGTCCATCTCTGGCTACAGGGTTTTCAGGTCTTTCCGTACCTAGATGATTGGCTCCTGTCAGCTGCCACAAAGCATCTTCTCTCTCTAGCTAGACTTTGCTCTAAGCCTATTTCACAATCTGGGCATTACTGTCAACCTTCCCAAATCACACCTTCTTCCATGTCAGAAGCTGTAATTCATTGGAGTTCTTCTGGACATGTTGTTGGAGACTGCAGCTCTTTATCTGCACAGGGTAGACATGATCTGGGAGCAAGTTCTCCTCCTGGATCGGGACAGTGTCCTTGCCCATCTCATTCTTTCAAGTCCATGGGGCAATGGCTATTCAGTTGGTTCTTCTCGCCAGGTATTACATGTGAGTGCTTCAATGGACCCTAGTGGTACAGTGGTTGGCTCACCTTCGCCCGATGTCCAAACCAATGTGATTATCTTGAGTCTGCAGGCATCACTTGAGTTGGTGGCTCCTATCCGAGGATCTTCTGCTAGGGAGACCCTTTTGCCTATAAACAACTCCAAGCCACTGTGACCACAGATGCCTCCCAGTTGGGGTGGGGGGGCATTTTCAGTGAAGGATGGTCCAAGTCAAGTGGTCCCCTTCAGAGTCCAAGTTACACATCAACATCCTTGAGATGAGTAGTTCTACTAACGTTGCAAGTTTTCCAGGCCCACCTTCCTCTTGGGACTGTAGCAATTCAGACAAGATGACATGGCAGTAATCTGGTACATCAACAAGTGGGGGGGGACACAATCTTACCCATTGTGCAGAGAGGCCATGAGAGTGTGGGAATGGGCGATGGCCTCTGGATACTTTCTTCATGCAATGCATATCTCCAGCAATTCCAATGTGCTAGCAGACAAACAGCAGGTATGTCCTGAGTGCCCACTAGTGGTCCTTGAAACAGTCAGTGGCAAGCTGGATCTTTGACCGATGGGGATCTCCATGCTGCGATCTGTTTGCATCTCCAGCCAGTCACAAATGCAGAGGATACTTTACCTTGTTCCCCCCACTGGGGGAGTCACATAGGGATGCTGTGATTCACGATTGGCCGCCGTGACTCCTCTATGCCTACCCCAAAGCCCCTCATTCCCAAAGTTCTACAAAAAGCCCATCACCTGAAGGCTCACCTCATTCTCATAGCCCCCTTCTGGCCTCATCAAACATGGTTCTCCCTCCTCTGGTCTCATCTGAAATATCCACCTTGGATATTGGATCCAGTCCAGGATCTTATCTCCCATCCATGGGGAGATTCCCCCCACCCAACCTGACATCACTGAGGCTGGCAGCATGGTACCTCTAGTTGCAATGATCGTCAGTCGAATCAAGTTTCCTTCCCCGGTGAAGGGTATTATTTTGGCATCGCAGAAACATTCCACTAAGAAAGGTTTATTCCATCAAATGGAAGTGGATTTCTCTTTGAGCTCGTCAGAGGGACATTGATCCTTTTTCTGCACCAGTTCCGGACATGTCTTTCCTTTCTTCTGTGTTCCAACAAGAGGCAAGCTTCTCAATGATTAAGCTATAATTGACAGCTATTTCCAATTTCCACCTAAGCGACAGTCCCATGTTTTCTTCTAGTGTGTGCAATGCCTTTTTTAAGTGGGTGTTCTTGCTTAGGCCTTCCTTCAAAGATCTGGCTCCTCCTTGAGTTCTTACCTTGGTTCTGCAGTCCCTGACACAGCCATCTTTCAAATTTGCTGCTAAGTATGATATTAAGTTTCTATCTTGGAAGGCAGCCTTTTTGGTGGCCATTACCTCCACCAAGTGGGTTTCTGAATTGCAAGCTCTTTGCATAAAGAATCCCTTCATGATTTTTCACAAGGATAGGGTCTCACTTAGAACCAATCCTTCATTCATTCCAGAAGTATATTTGGAAACCAACCTAAATCAGTCTATCTAGCTCCCTGTCTTTTTTCCCAACTTTTCAAACAAAGGGGAGTACCAACTACATTGCTGGATGTCTAGCCAGTTAAATTTCTATTTAAAGAGGACTGAGAATTTTCAAAAGTAGGATCAGCTTTTTGTAGCCTTCCCCCAGGCCAGGAGAGGCAGGGCCATTTCCAGAGTGTCGATTTCTGGTTGAATAGCTTCTTGTATAGTTCATATTTATGAGAGCAATTGCAGGGATCTTTCCAAACCTATTAAAGGTCATTCTACTAGGTCAGTGGCTACGTTTTCAGCATTCTGGGCCAGGATGCCTTGGATGACATTTGTGCTGCTATCACTTGGTCAAACCCCCATATATTTGTAACACATTACAAGTTGGATTCGGGGTAGAGCCTTGTTTGGTGGTTCTATGCTCCAGCATCTCCTTCCTTGAGACCTCCCAGGATTTGGGATAGCTGGGGACTCTGACCAATCCATGATCAATAATTACACTGATGGCATCGGGTAAAGAGTTATATAATTGCCCTAACTTGGAATCTGTGCTATCCAGTGTCATTATTCATCACATTCCCACCCTCTGTCCCCTTCCTCCTGGTGACCAGGGGATTCTTTTAGTAATGGTCTGTTTGGCGCTGATGTTCCTGAGTGTGGACAGTGTCACTGTCTGGATATTTATCTAGCAAACTGTATCCGAGGATTGTGGGTAACCGGAAGTCATGGGAAGCGAAGCTCAGGAGCCGTCTCTTACTTTCATGGCTTGGATCCAAGACCCATCCGTTATGTATAAAATGACACTGGATAGCACAGATTCCAAGTTATGATAAGTACACAACTCTTTTTTTTCAATGTCCGTCACTCCCCTTCTGACAAGGATGGGGGAAAGCCTTAAGGTTTTGGGGGAGGGGCTGTTCTGCAATACTTGTAGAATTCTTGATAGTTAAGCTTGTGTTAGTTTATGCTCACTTATGTTGAGACTAAGGAACATTATGGCATAGTTTCCCCTCTTCTGAGGGAAAAACGCCTTTGTGTAATCTTGTTTCATTTGTGCCTCAAGTTACTACCCACTCTTCGAAATGTAGTTATTCAGTGTTCCAGAGCAGCTGTTTTTTTGGAGCTGTTATGTGGAGGTTTGCTTAATTGCACACTCAATCATCTGAATATGTTAAAACTGAAATTTTTAATTCTGCCTTGGAGAGGTAGTTTTTGTACCATCTGCCATGGAGGTCCATAGCGTGATATGGGATTGAAACTGATGCAGTGAATTTCAGATTTTCTTTTCAGCCTGCCTTCCTTCAAGTTTGTCAAAGGGTTTAAGGCTACGTCTGCAACATTTTATTTTATAAAACACAAGTAAACAAACACAGCAAGGTACAGTTAATCAGACTTTTAAAAATCTACTGCAGGGAGGCTTAAAAGAGAATTGTCTCCCCCAAAAAGAAATGACAGTCTCATAAGTCCTGCTATCTTAAGAATTTCTGCCACCCCGCCAAGCCTTTAATTCTTCCCCAAAAATCTAAACCTCTCTGTTTTTGGTAACAGTCTCAGATAAATGGGTTTTGAGGGTAATTATTCACCAATACAGATGACAGTGGGAAATTCTCCCTCCTTTTCAAGGAATTCCTCCAGAACAAAACTTCCCATCTAGTCATTTTGCAGCTGTTAAGCCTGGTGATAGAAGCTGTCCCTCCTGGGATAGGAGAAGGTTTTTACTAAGGAATGTTTCTGATCCCAAAGAAAGAAGTTCATGGAGACCAGTACCAGATATTTCCTTTTTAAATACATTTGCGTGAGTTCCAAAGTTCAAAATGTTCTCTCTGTGACCTATACCTCTTTTTTTCCATTTAAGTTTTTTGATGACCCTAGATTTGAAAGATGTTTTTCATTCCTGTAGCACCAGGTTTTAAAACACTTGTTAAGTCTCACTTTGTTCCCTGCATATCCATTTGGGTCATCCAGTGCTCAAATGCTTAGTGTCTAGCCCCAGTGATGGCCTATTGCAGTGATAGCCTACTGCAGACCAAGCTGTTTATATTTTTTTCTTATTTAAGATGACTTGCTTATCTTGCAGAATTGTTTTCAAAGGGTCAGGAATCTCTCACTTGCATAAGAGATCTCTTGCACAGACTGGATTTCTGCAGAATATCCCCAACTCTTGTTAGATTTCTGATAGGATTATTTTCTTGGGATGTCTCCTAGATATCTCAATTCAAAGAACTTTTCTTCCACAGGAGAAGGCTAGATTTACAACTAGATCTGTTCCTGATTTTTTTCCCTATTCTAACAAAAATCTCAATTAGGGCATTTCCCAGGATATTTGAATTAGTGGCATCTTATGATTCTCATGATTCGTCTATCAAGACTCTACATGAGAAAAAACGTAGTGTTATCTAAAGTCGATATGGTCCCAGCATTAGCATCCCCTGATACTCCAAATTCCAGTTTTGGAGTATATGAGAAGGGGACTTCTTTTAAGAGACTAGTATTTATCTGAACCCAGGTCTTCCATTATACCTGCCATCTCCAGCAGTCTGTACAGCAAGACACCTCAGACTTTGTTTGGGGGGGGGTGCAGTCTGTATGGGGATAAAAATGACAGCGACAGAAAAAAAAATGTTTAGTGTGTTGAGATCATTTACAACTGCAATATCTGTCAGCCCCAAGGCCATTACAGAAAACACCACAAATGTTCAGTTTCATTGTTGCAGTAGCCTTTTTGCCCATGTGTTGTATCCTAGGCATGACACAACAACCAGAGAGCTTTACAAAGCTCTGGCTCCTTCCCATACCTTCACTCTGACTGCTGATTGGTCTGCCCAGTGTAGGGAAATCAGTAGTCAAGAGTTGAGAAAACATAAGTACTTGTTGACATCTTGGGAGAAAGCAGCTTTGATGTTTCACAAGAGCAGCAATTCCCCTTCAGACTTGATTTCAGTTAGATTAGTCCACAAATAAATTGATGCCTTATTAAGAAAAAAAAAAAATAACGACTAAAAGTGTTCTCCCCTTCAAGAAACCTGGTAATTTTTTTTTTCATAGTGTTCTAAGTTTACTGTCTGGCACTGTTATTTTGAACTAGAAGTATACTTTTTTTTGGATTTGGGGCTGTTGTGTGAATTGGGAAGTGTTTTTGTAATTAAGTAGAATAATATCTGTAATGTTTTAGAGCCTGTGTTCACTTTGTGACAAATTACTGCCCCCCCCCCCAAAATAAGGTCATATTGAATATTGGTGCTTTATTTCTCGTGGGATTTTTGGTAGTATATTTATGCTGTTAAAGAAAAGGAGACTGTGTAGGGAGTTGTGCTTGCGGCTTGTGAACACTTGTTTGACAACTTAACTTCCAACCATCTCGTTCCAGCACTATGTACCAGCAGCACTCAGAACTCTTTCTTGGCTGCAGCTTGGATACTTACCCCAGTACTATCTTTTCTCCCATGTACTTAAAAGAAAAAAATAACACCGTAAAGAGCCCTTGCTGCCACCTTGGGCTCAAACAGTGCTTTGCATATTAATGAGTGGACCTGTCGTGGCCCAGCGGTATTCCTCAAACAACTCGCTTCTTGGATTCCTCCAGTGTAGTCCTTTCAGCAGCCATGGACAGGGGGTCAGCCATGTCCTCTTCATGTGTACCAGTGTCTGACTTAAGCATGGTAAGAGCCATGTTCTTTGAGTTGAGGTAGACACTGTGGGATGCTTCTCGGGGTAGCTGATGAGAGACCTCTTGACAGTGCTGAAGTGCCATCTCCTAGTCTGTTTTCTTCCATAGTGTTACCTGCAAAGGAAAAAAAAAAAAAAAGCAGAAGGCTGGGCATTCATTGGAAGACATGTCTGTTTTATGAAAATGTATCTGATGTCCATTTTCATTATTCTTCATGACTGCGTCTTGGGATCTGACATTGGATCTGATCTAGCCATTCTGAAAGACAGATGCTTCAAGTCTCAAGCTTTTCCCACTCCTGTAATGCCCTGCACCAGCCCTAACTCTTCATATCTCATTTACCGCCTTCCTGGTTAGAAGCCATTACGATAATCTCGAGCTTCCTTTACAGATAAGTTTAAATTTTTTGGTTATTTCTTCTAGTTTTTCCTTTCTGTTGTATTCTTCTATTCTTCAACCTCCCCTTCCGATCTTAGTGTTTAAGGAGGGTAGTTTTCTTCCCCATTCCTGCCTCCTGTATGGCTGTTGGCCCACTCCAACTTTTCTTTCTACCTTATATACGAACATATATCATATATATATATATATATGTATATATATATATATATATATATATATATATATATATATATATACACACACACAAATATATATATATATATATATATATATATATATATATATGTAAATTTCCCAATATCTGTTTTTTTGAATTTTACAGCTGTTTCTTTGCGGTTGCTGTAATTGTGTACGAGTGCATGGGTGTTGAAACCTTCTGCTTTGTGTGTGTGCGGTTTGTTAGCCTAGTGATGCTTGACAAACCTACAAGTTTCAAATGATGCATCTCTTGTGGGCACAAAATCCTGAATTGGGATGTCCACGAGAGGTGTATATTGCTTGGGTGCCTTACATGTAGAACAGGATTGTGATGTTTGCTCGGGATTCAACCCCCTAGCCTTAGTGGATCACCGCAATGAGCTAATTTTGAGAGTGCTTTTGCCTTCATTTGAAGCTCAGACACCTGCTAAACCCGGTGTATCCAAAGAGCCCAAGAAGTGTCCCCCTCCAGCCTCCTTGGGGTCCCAGGTTTGGTTTACAAAGTTGTCGGATCCATCTTCTTTGGATCAGAGGAGGAGCAGACCTTCCTTGAAGCAGAGGAGCTCCTTGGATCCAGTGCTTTTTTCACCTGACATGCCTTCTCCAAGGATTCAACCTACTTCATCCTAAGACTTTGGATCTCAAGGCTCTATCTGATCTGGTGGAAATAGTCTTCATTTGCAGTTCCCCATCACCAACTAAGGTCTCCTTGGATACAAAGTTTTCCAATCCAAGATCTGCGAGCCATAAACCGAGGCATGGGAAGTCCCCTTCTCTGGCTAGGTCTTCCTGTTCATTCTTCACTTTTATTCCAGGTTGTCTAGGCTGGCCCAGTCCAAAATGAACAGGATGATGGGAAGTTTGCTCAAGGCTCAGTTTAAGATAGGACTCTCTCAATCTACGATCCGTGACAGCCCTGATACCCTTTCTAGCAGCACCTCTTCCCATCCGACCTTCCTGCTTTGGACCCCCATAATTCAGGTACTTTGAGAGAGCTGTTGACAGTGCCAAGGATAGTACTTTCCTCAACTCTCCAAGTGTCCCAGACTGACTTGGATCCAAGGCTGTCAGAGCGAGGTGGGTCCTAGGCCTGAGTTATTGGTGCTGGGAGCCAATCTTTAACAATTCAGAGCACTACCCTTTGGACTCACCACAGCCCCCTGGGTGTTTACCATATGTATGTCGGTACATGGGGTGGTTTTGGCTCCAACTTGGTGGGATCTGTCTCTTTCCCTCTGGCTTTGGCTCTTGACAGTTCAGGGCCGGTGTTGTCAGGAGGTCACAAGCCAGGGTGATCTCTTTCTTTTCTCCTGGGGCTAGTTCAGCTTTGAGGAGGGAGGGATAGAGATTCCCGGGTTTGGCAGCTTTCCAGGTGGCAGAGAGGGCATTCTCTAGGCCTAGAGATGTGTCCCCCCCCCCCCGGCAGTCTTCATCTGGTCTGAGCCTTGATCCCAGTGCTGTGCATGGTCAGCCTGTCCAGGAGGTCCTACAGCCCTCCCCTTTATAGGGGATCCCTTCGTCTTCCAAGTCTTCCCCTGACTGTCACACAGAGGAGGTACATCAGAAGAGGACTTGCAAGAGGAAGCACGTAGACTCCCCTTTAGAGTCCTTGACTGAGGATACCGATTTTGATGAGGGAGAAAGATCCCCTCGATCTCTGCCCAATGACATCTCCTTTGGAGATATTTTAGAGATACTGAAGTGAAAGGGTGCATAGTCTTCCCAAACTCTTCCTTCTGAGGAATTGGTGTTTCCAGAGGCATTCAAGATGGACCCATCTACTTCCTGGGTGACTCCACTGGTGGATGAGCTTATTGACCTAGTCTTTCACTGGGCTTGGAAGGAGCCAGACACTGTGGAACCTATCCCTAAGTGGGCCAACAAGTTTCTCAGCCCCCCCCCATCAGATCGCTCTCACTGGAGCATAAGTATTCCAGTGGATGCCATCATAGTGTCAGCGGCCACCAAGAAGGAGCTAGCAGAACAGAGCTCTTGTCTCCTTCCCGCAAACATGGAGTCTCGGAGGTTGGACAGACGCTGGAAGTGCATCTATGCCTCAGCAACTTTTGCACTGAGAACACTTAGTTACTTGGCACTCTTTATGCATTTTCTGAGGGGATTGGTCAAGGAACGCACAAGTTCTGTGTCTCAGAGTATATGGTAGAGGAGGACCTCAATAACTTTTCTCCCCAAGTGTTGACTCTTGCATCCTTGTCAAATTCATCGATGAGGCTGATTTCCAATGCCATGGAAGGAACCTCTTGAGTGGCTGGATCAGGCATAGCCCTTAGGAGGCATGCCTGGTTGTGGAACACTTTAAGGCGTCTTTTACTAATGCCCCCTTTGGTGGTACCTCCTTGTTTGGACCATTGGTTAAGGAAACACCCATAGTGAGCAAGAGGGAGAGACACTGTCTGCTATAGGGATCAGGTTTTATTCCCTTCAGAGACGTTTTTCCAAAAAACAGCACTGTGGGAAGAAAATATGGTTCAGGAAATCTGAGTTCTTTCTCGGACTCTAATGAAGCCTCCTCATCCAGAGCCAGAGGGTGAGGATTTAATGGCAGGTGCCATCCTAGGGCAGGGGGGGGGGGGCTGCAGAATCAGGGCTTCAGAGAACCTTTCTCTGACAAGCCCTATCAGTGCTCCTGAAGGGCTGCTTGGTTGTCCTATTCTGGAGGCAGTTGGGGGGGGCAGACTTTCATTGCATCCAGACACCTGGACAAAGCTAACAAATGACTCCTGTGTGCTAAATATAATTTCCAGAGGTTATTACATTCCCTTTTTCTTTCCTCCCTCACCTTCTGGAAAGAATCTCCCTGATGGTCGACCCAATCAGAGGGAGCAGACCTTACAAGAAGTTCAAAATCTTCAAGAAAGAGTCACCCAGCAGTTCCCAACTGAAGAGCAAGGATGCGGAACTTGTGCTTATTTTTGTTGCCAAAAAAAGACAGGGGACCTAAGGCCTGTATCGGACCTGAGCATTCTCAACTTGTTTGTCAAGAAGTCAAAGTTCTGCAGTTCAGTCCATTCTGCATTTTCTGCACCAGGATGATTGGATGTGCTCAATAGATCTCCAGGATGTAATTATCATATAAAGATCGACAGGTGCTCCAGGAGATATCTGCATTTCTGGCTGGGAGCCAGTCTTCAACAATTCAGAGCACTACCCTTTGGATACACCACAGCTCCCTGGGTGTTTACCATATGTATGTCGGTAGTGGCAGCTCACCTAAGACTGCAAGGCATCAACTGGTACAAGCCACGCTGTACCTGTTACACATTTTCAGCCATTTAGGGATAACAATAAACTTGGCGAAGTCAAAACTGACAACTGTGCAGACTATAGAGTTTGTAGGAATACAACTGAATACAGTCTCTCAAATAGCATGCTTGCCATTACACCATATGTCATCCCTGAGACAATAAGTTCAAGTCCTACTGAATATGTCCACACCCCCAGCAAGATATGTCATAAGAGCTCTACATTCCATGTCAGTTGCCATACTTCTAGCCCTGTTGGCAAGATTATTCATGAGTACTTCAGTGGACGTTGGCAGTTGCATGGTCCATCCTGTATCATCTATTAAATGCTCCCATCAAGCTGACCTCAGTATGCAGGTGTCATCTCCAGTGGGGCCTACTGTTGGATAACCTTTATCTTGGCAGACCCTTTTCCTTCCACCCACAATGGCCACAGTGATCATGGACATTTACTTGTTGGGGTAGGGGGCACTTTGAAAGAAGATTGGTCCAGTCCACATCAAGATTCTAGATAGGAGAGCAGTCCTTCTGATGTTGCAAACCTTTCAAGACTGCCTACCTCTGGGAACAATAACAATTCACTGAGACAACATGTCAGTAGTCTGGTATGTCAACAAGCGGGTTGGAACCTAGTCATAACCATTGTGCAGAGAGGCCATGACAGTATAGGAATGGGTGATCTCTTCAAACCGCTTTCTTATTGCAATGCACATTCCCTGGGAGACCAGTGTTCTAGCAGACAGACTCAGTAGATCTATTTGGACTCCATGCGAGTAGTTCCCTAAATCAGTCAGCGAACCAAGTCATCCAGCGATGGGGCCAACCCTGCAGCAATGTCTTTGTATCTCCCTTGAGCACCAAAACAGCAAGTACTACATACTGATGCACCAAAGGGGGAGTCACCAAAGGATGGTTTGATCCACAAGTGGCCTTTGGATCTCCTGTATGTCTACCCACAATTCCATTAATTCTGTAAGTTCTACAGAAAGTCAGCAGGGTAAAGAAAACTCTAATCCTCTTTGCCCTTTCTGGCCTCATCAGTTATAGTTCCCCCTTTCTTTGGTCTCACAATGAATATCCACCATGGATACTGGATCCCAGATAGGATCTGATTTCCCACCCATCAGAAATCCATCCCCCCAACCTCAGATTCCCAAGACTAACTGCTTGGTTTCTCCACTTCTAGTGATTCTAAGAAAGTCCAAGCTGGCCTTCCTGGTATGGGAGATTATTCTTGCTTGTCGAAAACCTTTTACCAAAAGGGTGTACAATAGCAAATGGAAGAGATTTTCAGTGTGGGCACTGAAAGAAAACATTGATCCTTTTTCTGCTCCCATCTCAGCTGTTCTCCTTTTCCCAAGTTCTCTTTTTCACGAGGGAGCCAGTTTTTCTATAATTAAGTTACAGCTGACAGAAATTGCTAATTTTCATCTCACAAATAATTTAGATGCACTAACTCCCATTTCAGCTTCCAAACTATGCAAAGCCTTTATGAATGGAATTTTTCTTCTCAGGCCTCCGATTAAAGATCCTTCCCCTTCTTGGGATCTGACTTTGGTCCTGCAAGGTCTTACTCAAAAACCCTTTGAACTGGCTAGTTCCTGCGACATGAAAATGCTATCCTGGAATACCATTTTCCTTGTGGCCATTATTTCAACCAAGAGAGTATCGGAATTACAGGCCTTATCTAAACCACAATATATTAGCTTTTTCAAAGACAGTTTTTGAGGATGAACCCTTTATTGCCTAAAGTGGTCACAGAAGTGAGCATAAATCAGTCCAGTCATCTTCTAGTCTTTTTCCCTAACCATTCCAAAAAGGGTGAATGTATTCTCTACCTACTTGATGTTCATAGTTGCATTTCTGTCTGCACAGGACAATGAAATACAGGAAGTCTGAACAGCTATTCTCATCTTTTTCACCAAACCAGTTAGGCAAAGCAGTTTCAAAGTAACCTTTGCTGAATGGATTACAAATTGTACCTCTATAATTTATTCCTTGAAAGGATTGCAGTTGTCACGTTCACCGAAAGCACATTCTACCAGGTCAATGTCCATTTCTTCAGCATTGCCAGTTAGAACTTCTGTTGATGAAATTTGTGCTGCAGCAACCTGGTCAAAATCACACACCTTTGTCTTGCATTATAAATTGGATATAGCCTCCAGATACAGAGCAATCCTTTGGTTCTGCTGTTGGCATATCCTTCCATAGGGGCCACGTAGGGATTCATTGGCTGGGGACTCTGACCCAGTCATGAGGAATAATGAAATGGACAATGCCAGATTTAGAAGTTACATACATACATACATACAAATGTTTCAAGCACGGGCATTAAAGCCCTTCTAGCTTGCCAATATGCCAAAACACTTGTTCCCATAATAAATGTCCAGGCTATTCTTAAAAATATCTAAACTAGTACTTGCTTTAATGTAATTTGGTAGTCTGCTCCAAGCATCAGCTACTCTGTCAGAGAACCAATTAGTGCACTTCTCATTCCTATAGAATCTTCTACACAGGTTATCTGATGATTCTCTAGTAATTTTGATAACCCCAAACATTCCCAGAGGTAGTTGTCCATAAATGCCTTATATACCTGAATAAGATCTCCTCTTAAATATCTGTAAGAGACATTGTACAAGTTCAGATATTTTAGTCTTTCATAATAACTTAGATTTTCATATCCATGGATGCTGTTAGTATATTTCTGCTATACTCTTTCCAGTTTATTCATGCTTGTTTTCCTATAGGGTTTTCATATTGTTATTCCATACTCAAGTTTGGGTCTAATGTAACTAACAAACAATGACTTCATTATGTTTGATTTCCTAGACTTTATAAATCTTTTTATACAACCTATAGTTCTATAACTATCATTAGCCAATTGGTTGATATGATTAGAAAAACTCATAGCTGAATCTACCCATATACCCAGGTCCTTAAATTAGTCTACAGTTTCGATCGCTGTGGGCTGTATTAAATATTCACCTTTCAGTTTGTCTCCCAAATCTCATATGCTTAGATTTTGATGTATTTATCAACATATTATTCTCCTGTGCCCAAATGGTCAATTTAGTCAAATTATTTTGCAGACGTGCCTTATCTGTAACACTTGTAATCAGTTTACCCAAGTTCAGTTTGTCAGCATATAGACTGTAGAACTCAGATGAAAAGGTAAGGTCTGAAAGATACAATCTAAACAAGTAAGGTCCTAGTACAGAGCCCTGTGGGACACCTTGACTGTAACCAAGGATTTCACCTGTCCAGTTGGTGTGTGATACTTGCAATGTCCTATTTGTAAGCCATGCAGCTATCCATCTTATTAACAGTACATCAATACCTAGTTGTACTAATTTATTGATCAGTGTTTTGTGCATGACCCTGTCAAATGCTGAAGTTAAATCTATATAAATCACATCACAGCACATTTTTTCATTCATTTCATTCAGTTATGTACTTACCATAACTTATCTGTATTGTCGAATTTCATTACTCCTTACATCCTACCCGACCTTCCCTGTTCCAGGAAGTCTAGAGGTGCTTGGAAGAATTAGAGCTCCATAGCTCTTCTAGTTTGACTTCCAGATTAGGGTGAAGTCAGTGCGTTGTGTATGTATAATGCTCATGTCTTTTCTTTTTTGAGTCGGTAAACTCTGTCTGAAGAGTTAGGTCTAGTGCAGGGCATTAGGGGAGTGGGAAGAGCTCAAGACTTGAAGCATCATTCTTTTGGAATGGCCTGATTGGATCCAATGTCTGATCCTAAGACCCAGTTGTGAGGAATAATAAAATTGGATAACATAGATACTAAGTTATGTTAAGTACATAACTCCTAATTTTCTCATCTTGGCCAGGCAATTATCGGTTGTCAGTGCTTGGGTTCGGAAATCCTTACTTGAGAGCAATGTCATTAAAGAAATATTTGATCAGAGAATTCTGACATGGACACAGACAGGGATTCTCATGTAGATTACCAAGCCCATAACTCTAATTTTGAGAAAACTTGGACCTTTCCACCTCCTTAAGAGGATTTTTCTTTCTCAAGACTAATTCTAGGATGAATGATGTATTTTTTGTGAGAACAAGGGGATGTTTTTCCTGAATTAAGATGCGTGTTACAAGTGGATACATATACAATTCTATACTCATCCCTCCTATTTTTGCCAGTGTTTGAGGCTGTTTTTATGCTGCCAGTTATAATCCTTACTCAACATTCAATCCCCAAAAAGGTTTGAAGATTGCTTAAAGTACATTTTTGTTTTCTCATCTTTGATCAGATCCTACTGCTGTAGCTATCTCTTCACCCGTTGGAAACATATTGGTTAATACCATCATCTCCCCAGTGGACACAGAAGGCAAGCTATTGGACATATTTGGTAAGAGAATTCTCTCTCTTCACTTTAGCTTATAAAATTCTGGGCTACTATGTACATGCCACAAGGTTTATTTTGTTTTGTGCAAACAGTTTAATGGAATACTATCTCACCTCCTTCACAAAATAGCATATTTTTTAATCTATAGTTTTTAACCATAAGTATCTAAGCATACTTTGAAGAGTATGCTTGATTGTGCAGATACTGTTTCTTTGGGTCACTGCTACATTTCTGAGGAGATATGCCTCGGTATGTAACCAAAAGTCTGCTGATGAAGTAAAGGCTGAAATTTTGAACCCTGCATTAGATAAGGACATTTTGTTTGGTCCCTTTGATACTTTGGTTCTAAATTTGATGAAGGGGAAGTTAAGTCACGGAGTTTCTAATACTTTTCATGCCTCCATTTACAAATCTCCAAAATCCTCTTTGCCTTTTAATAAACCAAACAAGCTGTCTGTGCCAGCTCAAGGCAGACAAGTAAAAAGAAGTGACAGGAAGGGAGCAACAAGAAAGAAGGCTTATTTCCAAAAAAAGGGGACAGTCTAATACCTCAGAATGACTATGCCAGCAGGTTCATAGGAAGTGACCAATGGCCCTAGGGCCCTTACAAGCCTAGGCAAGTTCTACCCTTTTCATGATCAGCACCAACTGCCTCTGTCCATGAGGAACACAGGTGACCCCCCCCCCCCGAGGTGAATGTACGGTCACCCATCCAATCATTCAGGTTGTGTTTTAAGAGGGCCAATGAAGTGCTCTGTTTGACATGAAATTGGAGTACATTCTAAAGGTGTGGTAACTACTTGAAAACAGATCTGTCCCTCCAACAGGTTTTATTAATATCACATACCAGGTTAAGGTTTGTAGAGCAAGTAACCCATGTACCATTCAACTTGCAGATATGCATTTCCAATAAAGCAGGGCCAAACAAAGATTTCCTTATAATGCAAGTCCTAGGTTGCATCCTATCCTAGTAGTCTATTTGAAACAGAATAACATGACAATGACTTCAGATGGTCCACATAGAACAGATGCTGAAAGCCTTGAATTTTTCTTGTGAGTAACCTTTGTGGTCTCCAATTGCAGCATGTGCTTGGAAAGATGCTTAGCAAAATGGACATTGTACTCTATTATTGGCCTGATGAGGGAAGAGTACAGAGAGGTTATAACTTTTTTTTTTCTGGATGCAGTGCTCTTACTTGTGGTCAGCAATATAGAATGCCCTTCGCACTGTGGCGACATGATCAAAGATAAGGTGAACCTGGGTGCTCAGTTCTGTCACCACAGTGTGTGAACTTAGGGTGTTACTGATGTGATAGCAGGAACATTGCACTTACTAAAAGGGCTGATAATACAATTTTTGCATTGAGTTTAAGGCCATAACTTTGGCCCCAATCATTTGTTTGTGTAATACCCTCTTATAGGATGCTAACATTGTTTTCAAGAGTGTGTGGCAGCTCCCAGTTTGCAGTTATCAGCAAACTTTGTCAGCCACAGTTTTAGCTTAGTAAATATAAATACCAGTGGAAACCAGGCATACTCCTAGTAAAAACAGACAATACCATGGTTATGTGGTACATAAACCAACAAGGGGGGACTCAATGTTACCATCTTTGTCACCTAGTCATGAATGTTTGGGAAACTGCAAACTTCCTAGGTTTGCATCTTATGGATCAGTACCTACCAGGAAATGGAAATTAACTGGTGCATTACCTAAGCAGGAGTCTGTCAAACCTTCATGAGTGGCAGTTGCATCAGAAAGTTTTTTCAGCATAGCCAGGTAATGTGGTGTGCAGGAGAGAGACTTCTTTGCTACAAAAGAAAACTCTGACTTGGAAAAGCTTTCCTCAAAGGCCAAAACCAAGTTGGCCTGAAGGATGGATGCCCTCTCCTTCCTTTGGTCTGTTCCTCTCTGCTTTCCCTTCAATACACTTCTTCTCCAGGGTGTTACAGAAAATAAGGGAGAACGGGCCAAGGATCATCCTAATAGCCCCGGACTGGCCAAGACAACACTGGTATCCCCCAATGCTCCATCTCAGCAAGAGAGAACCCATGGCTGCTGCCCCAGTGAATGTATCTGTTGACAGAACAAGGGCGTCATTGTACACCTCAGCCTGAACACTGTCAAATTGACAGCTTGGATGATATTTTGACCCCTTGGGTGGTGACATCCCTTCATAAGCGGGTCCTGTACATTGTAAAAAAAGCCAGAAAACCTAGTACAAGAAAATCTTACAAAGCCAAATGGTAGAGATTTACTATGTGGTGCAGACAAAAGGGACAGAACCCTCTTCACTCTCGGGTTCCTCATCCTGTCATACTTAATCAGAACTTTTTGAAAAATGGCTTTCTCGTTCCTCTAAGATTCACACTTCAGCCTTTTCAGTCTATCTTCCCTCTCACCCACCTCATGAAACAGTTCGTGAGAGGGGTTATTCACATTTGACCCCCAAAGAAAGCTTCTGCTCCTCTGTGGGCTTTCATTTTTATTTTGGAGAAGCTTCTACTTTCCTCCCTTTTCAGCCAACTGCCTCAGCAGACATCATGTTCTTGACCTGGCAGACAGCTTTTTTTTGCAAGCCATTACTTCAGGTAGAAGAGTATCAGTGCTTCAGGCTTGTGTGTGGAACCTTTCCTCACATTCCACACTGACAGTCTCTCTTAGGCTCAAACCCTCCTTTATGCCTAAAATGGTTTGGAGAGATCTCTGTAACCTGATGATTCACCTACCTAACTTTTCTAACCCTCAAAATAAGGGGGAAAGAATCCTCCACTTGCTAGATACACAAAGATAAGTGCATTACTACCTGGACAGGACAAAAATGTCAGAAAATCAGACCAGAGTGTTGTGGCCTTTGCCTGTAACTCTGAAGGAAGACAGGTTTCTAAACAGTTTCTAAATGCATCTCCCACTGGATTTTGTTTTGCTACAACAATTATTGGAAAAAGCCACCAGACTGTTAGATCACATTCTACGAGGGCTACCACTATATCTACTGCCTTTATTAAAAGGGGTGGCCACTAAGGACATTTTATAAGCAACTACTTAGTCATCTCTGCATACTTTCACCAACCACTATCACCTTCCAACCTTTTCTGTGTCTAGAGCTGGGTTTGCCACTGCAGTTTTGCAGGGCATCTTATCCTCTTCATGAAAATTTCCATCCACTCTCATCAGTTTTGGGAGTCATCCCATCAGTTAGGACTGCAACAATGAAACATGAAGAGCATAGTACAGTTGTGCAAACTTAAAATTAGATGTTCACATGCATTCACTGCTGCAGTATTCCTTCCTCTCTTATTCCCATCTTAACCCAAAGGCTGGTGCAGACATTTTCGCATCTAGAACCAGGTTGTTCCCCTTCCATTGTTTGGATTACGCTGAAGCTTACACTGTAGTATCCTGGGCTATGGTCCTTGACCTTGGGGATCAGCTAGGAGCTCCTTTTCTGTTGGGGGCAAGAAAGAATTGAAGTTATGGCACTGGCTAACTCTCATTATACCCAGCCATTTTGACGTCGGTCAGGGCATCTGCCAGTTCCTGGAGGGGGAGGAAAATTCACTGGTAGTCGGGCTGGTCAAGGGCTCTATGGCAGGAAATCCCATCAATTAGGACTGCAACAGTGAAGACACTCATTTGTACATTTACAGTAACTTTTACACAACTTTACTTTCAGGAGGTTTATGGCTGGCACTCGATGCAAATCCTTTCTGGGGAATTCTCTCCATCCTCTGAACCAGAGTTTTTCCCTCTGGTTCTTAGACAGTTACCCTAGGAGTCACAGAACCAGTGCCTTTAGCTCAAAGGGGAAAAGATTTGTATTCCAGAATGTTTCTAGTACCCTATAAAGAACTTGTTCCAGATCTTTCTCAATTTGTATGTGATGGTACAACATTTAAAATGCTGACCCTTCAAAATCTTGTCATTCCTTCTTTGTCTTGGTAACATTAAATCTAAAGGATGCTTATCATACATCTTGTAGGCACAGGCTTCAAGACACTTTTCATATTCTCTATATCTGGGTCATATTATCAGTTCTCTGCATTACTCTTTGGGTTATCTGTATTTCCAAGGTACTTAGAAAGTGTCTAGCTCCAGTGATAGCCCTTTTCAGGCTGCCAGGCATTCACATATTTCCTTATTTAGATGACTTGCTTATCTTTGAGATGTTGCCCCCCCCCCCCTCCCCAGATGTTAAGTTTTTCTTTTCTTTCCAGTCTGGGATCCCAGATAACATTTATAACAAATCCTACTTGACTCTCTTCACAGAGGATTCTGGTTCTGGGATGCCTTTTAAACATCTCAGCAAAATACTTTTTAGGAAGACAATGTGTATTTATATAGCTTTGTAGGAGGTTACTAGGCTATTGACCAGAGGGTCGTTTTAAGCCTAGTCTATTACACCCATTATATTTCAAGAGAAAAAGTCTAGTTAATGCCTAACATTTTTATTAGTCCTGGCCATGTGCCCCCCTTTTTGTTGTTTGTGAGTGCCTCTTCTGTTAAGGTAGTAGAGTACCAGTTCAATTTGACCAGCATGATGCTACAAATATGGTTTCTGCTGGTAGCCAGATATGTAGCCATATCCCTTTTAACCTGCATCAGCATCTCTAGCTGCTGACCCAGCTGTTTAGGAAGCTCCACCTTGAGCTACCTTCTGTCAGAATGATTGAGTGGTTTCTCCAGTTCCCACATCATCCAGTTGTAAGATTTTTTGCACATGGACTTTGTTTTCCTCAAGTCATTGATCCTGTATCTAACTGTAAGTACAGTTAGAAAATATTTGTTGTTTATGGACAACAAGCAAAATATCTGCTTGTCTTCAAAATATACCTGATGGCAGTCTTTAATTTCATATGCGACAGGCCTCATAGTCCTTAGCATTGCTGAGGGCTTAGAAACCTTTTACTGGGGGTATTTCTGTTTAGAGTCACACTATTAAGAATTATGCCGCATAAAAAAAATTACATCCACCAGTTGAGCTGGCTTCTTTAGTGGAGCTAAAATTTCTTCTGTGGAAGATCCTATTTTGGGTTATTGGGCCAAGTGAACTTTGGAGCTAGGGGCCCTGTTAGTGTGCCCCCATCTGACATTCTGCAAGGGACAAGAACAGGGTCATCTAGTCTTGTGTACTAATAGCATAGCCAAAAGACCAGCAACAGTAAATGGAGACACCAAGGAATAATCCAGAAAAGCTTTAGTGAACCTCTATGTAAAAGGAAAAAACTTCAAAGACCAATGCACATTAGGTTCAAGCAAGGCACCCTTTATTACTTGCAGCAAGGAGACAAAACATGTAGGTACAGGATTTGTCTGGCCCTTTGGTGATCAATATGTTATTCTTATACAGTTCTTTTCATGTCACACATCAAATGGTACTATTCTATTGCTGACGTAGTTGGACACAGCTTTCTGTATGTTTCACAGAAAATGTTACCAGACTTATTGCTGACATGGTCAGATTATTTGCTGTCTTGCAAAAACATTTTGAGAAAAACAACCTGGCCTTGGGCTTATTTTAGCCCACCTTAACTTTTCAATTCTTTAATTGTACAGTTCTAATACATGTGTTACATTTTGTCTAGATTCAAGGTACATTTCTAGCTTTGGTACAAGTAATGCTGACTATGGTTTATACTTTCAAGCATATATTGTTTTCTTTATCAAAGCTTCTAGCAGCTGCATATTTTCTAATGGCATAAGCAGAAATGAAATATCTCTTTGTTAAGTTTCATGACATTAGCAGAAATGAAATGTCTCTTGTTATTTTCATGACATTAGCAGAAATTAAATGTCTCTTGTTAAGTTTCTAATAGCTGTGCAGATTCATGCAGTGTGAACAGAATAAATGTATTAACCCTTTTAAACCTCGAATGCACTAAGCATGCATATTACTATTATATATTTTTCTAACATTTCCCCCCTTTTAATACTTTTATTCTACTTTCAAGATAAGCATAAACAGTTTTTTCTTCCCCTAACCTCTTCCTGCTCAGGATTTGCAGTTAAGAAAGACATTCAGTTTAAGCTCATGAAAGCATTTTTAGTTTTATAGCAATTTTTCAAGTTCAGCATCTTGGTACAAGGTTTCTGAAACTGAAATGTCTACAAAATTTTTAATCAGTCTTTTTATGCAGGGGATGCAGCAGCACACACATACCACCAGTAAGATTATTCCTACACAGATGGCAATCAGAATGTTCATCAGGATGCTGCCCCAACCCCCAAACAAGTTCTGGAAAAAGTCTGTCAATGGATTTGGTCCTGGTTTGGTCATGGCTGACACCTGCTGAATCACCTCAAGATGGTTGTCTATCTTGTGTTTGTGGTCAGGAATATATGAACAGCACTCCTCCTGGATTAATGCGCACGTACCTCCTCTCGCTGCTAGGGTGAAGTCAAGAGCCATGCGATTTTGAAGCACCACTGTTCTCATGGCAGTCAGTTCATCAGTCACCAATTCTAGGGCAAAAAAGGTTGCATTGCTCATTATTTCGAGAAGCTTAGACAATTTTCTCAGTACCCAGATTGATTTCATTGCTCCATATGCTGGCAGTACACCAGCCCACGATATAACAGTATCACTCAAATCCATGTGTGACAGTCCATTGTTCTCTAAGCCCACAGCATCATGGTTTTTCCAGCGCGCATTGATTTGCCCCACTGGATTGACAGGCTTCTTGATTTCTCGAACATTCAGAATTTTCCCTTGAGGTAAAACTGCTGTGTGTCATATGGCCAGAACCAGGTACCCCAAAAAACAACTGCCGGACCAATTCTCAGGTAGCCATTTATATGATTTTCTATCGCATATAAAGTAACAATCTTCTACTTTAGTAGTAACTTTACTATACCCTGACTCTGCATGAAACATTTTTTTGTCGATTATGGACAGTTGCTTATAGAGGTCAGCATTATGTTTTACTTCTTCAATTGTCCTATGCGTCAGTTGAACAAATGTATCATAGCTCGTGTTGCAATAGGATCTGATGTTATCAGGTTTAGTGTAGCATCTATAGGGAACAGTCACATTGCAATTGCTCCAACCCACCTTGACTGTATCATTCTTATAAAAACACGCAGTTCCCTTCTGTCGAACAGACAAGTGCAATGCTACTTTATCTTGTGATGTGACATCTGATGTACCATGAATTAGGTTTTCCCAGGTCTTGTTGGCTCCTAGGGGAACTGAAGTTAACAGTAACCCCCCATATGCTGTTGGTAAAGCTGTGCAAATCCAACAATTCGAAACATTGAAGGTTTCAGCATACACATATTTGATTGCCTGGTAAGTGTTAAAGTTTGGGTGCCACTCTGCACGCTTGTTCAGTTCAATTTGTGTGGCTGAGAAAAGGAATGGCCACAACAAAAAGATTATTGTCACTAGAACAGTCAACAGGATGGTTATGCAATACTTTTGTGGAAACGGTTGTTCTGCATTTCTGTTTTCTTCCGGCTCTTCCAAGTAGGTGTATTTGGATCTTACTGGATTCCGTCATTTTACTTTGGACACATGCTCTTACTCTCTGCCCTAATAGGACCTTCAGCACTGATGGTTTCTTCACTGGGGTTGAGACGGATATGTCCTATTGATCAGACCCCCCTTTGTAGCCAGACTTTGTGTTGTGGGCCCCGATGGAGAGGTAAGATTTTTGTCCAACTCAAAGTTCTTAACCAGCTTGCAGTTTGTCAGGTGTATCCACAAAGCTCGTTCTGCTATCTTGACTGCAGTGCGTGTCGAAAGAAGCACCTGGTAGGGACCTTCCCACCTTGGCGATGCCCAGTTTTTTCGCTTGACAACTTTGATCCACACCCAGTCTCCTGGCGTCACTGCCATTTCTGATGTTTCGGTTTGTTTTCTATCTGAAACAGAATTTGACTGCAACAGATGTTTAGAACTCAACAACTTTTTCATATATTCAGGTAGTGTAAAATCAGCTTCCTGATCTGGTGGCATGAGAAGTTTCCACTGGGGTGTATAATAAGCCCTTCCAAATAGTTTTTCAAAAGGAGTCAATCCTTTTGCTGTAGCGACAGTTCTCATGCTCAATAGTGCCAGGGGCAAACAGTACAACCAAGTTTTTCCTGTCTCAGCTATTAATTTTCTGAATTTGTTTTTTAGTATACCATTATGCCTTTCAACTAGCCCTGCAGATTGCGGATGGTATGCACAATGATTTTTTAAAGAAATACCAAAATGCTACTCAACTGCTGTATGGTTTGATTTACAAAGTGTGTACCATTGTCACTGTAGATTCTTTCCGGAATACCAAACCTAGGAATGATTTCCTTGACAAGTACTTTTCCCACCGTAGCTGCATCTGGATTTTTGGTTGGAAAGGCTTCCACCCATCTGAAAAACATATCTATAATGACAAGACAATACTTCTTATTTTCACATTTGTTCAATTCTATGAAATCCATACAAATAGTATGAAACGGATATGGTGGTGTGGGGAAACTCCCTTATTTGGGCTTTATCGCCCCCTGTGCATGATGTTTGTTACAAATCTGACACATCAAACAACATTTTTTAGAGTAGTTTGTAAATCCGTACGTTGTGAACACCTGGTTCACCAGCTGTACCATCCCCCCTGTTGACACATGGCACTGCCCATGGCTCAACAATGCTGCATAGTGAAACAAATTAGAGGGTAGTATCAGTTTTCCCTCTCTAGAGATGTACAGCCCCTTTTCGAGGATTGCTCCTCGTTTTATCCATCGCTGTTTTTCAGCTTGCGTAGTGAGTGTCTGCATTGTTTTTAACATCTAGATCTAAAGTTTCAGAGGGTTGTAATTCCTCATTTAAAAGAGATACTTCTGTGGCTGCTTGTTTTGCAGCTGTATCAGCTCTCGCATTACCTTTTGAAATCCTATCTTGTTGCTTGGTGTGAGCTGTGCATTTACAAATGGCTACTTTCTGAGGTAATTGAATAGATTCTAAAAGATCTAAAATAAACTGTGCATGATTTATAGGTTTGCCAGTCGATGTTATCATTCCCCGGTTTTTCCACTGTTGTGCAAAAACATGTACAGTAGAAAAAGCGTACTGGCTATCAGTAAAAATGTTTACACATTTACCCTTTGCTAAGGTACATGCCTGTGTCAGGGCAATCAATTCTGCTGCCTGTGCAGATAAGTTGTGTGGTAAAGGTTTTGCTTCTATAATCCCAGTATCAGAGACTACTGCATATCCTACTAAGTTCTGTCCTGCAGGACCCCTTTTGCATGAGCCATCCACGTAGTATGTCACCTTGGCATCATCCAAGGGGACATCCGTGAGATCTTTTCTAGGTAGTGTCTTTTGCTCAATTATGTGTGGGCAGCAGTGCGGTGTGCCATCTACAGGGGTCGGGAGCAGAATAGAAGGGTTTAAAGTCGTGCATCGTTCAATTGTCATATGAGGTTGGCTCAATAATATAGTCATACAGGAAAGATGCCTAGCAGGGGAAAGATATGCCACCTTTTCTTGTAGTAAAATAATCGTGACTGCATGAGGTACTCTCAAAGTGAGAGGGTGGAACAAGACTACTGAGGCTGAAGCCTGTACTGCCATTGCAGCTGCAACTACTGCTTGTACACAGTGGGGTAAGGACCGTGCCACTGGGTCTAGTTGTGATGAGTAGTAAGCAATGGGGCGTTGCTTATCCCCATGCTGTTGTGTTAACACTGATGTCATGTAACCCTGCTTACAATCTACAGTTTGGAAAAAACGTTTATGGTAGTTTGGCAATCCCAGAACTAATGAGGACGCTATTAACTGCTTTAGTTTACAGAAGGCAGATTCTGCCTCTGGTGTCCATTGTAACAAATCCTGCGCTGCCATAGGCTTCTTATATATAAGGTCAGTCAGAGGTGCAGATTCCAAGGCATAGTTTGGAATCCAGCTCTGGCAGAAATTAATTGTACCCAGGAAGGACATCATATCCTTCTTGGTAGTGGGTTTTGGTGTTTGCAAAATTGCTATTTTTCTGTCCTCATCTAACGTTCTACCTTCCTTGGATATTACATATCCTAGGTATTCAACCTGTTTTTTCCAAAGCTGCAGTTTATTTTTATTTACCTTATGTCCCTCAGCGGCTAAAAGTCGTAGAAGTGCTATGGTATCTTCTCTACAATCCTGCTGGGTGAGGGCCACCAGCAAGATGTCATCAACATAAAGTAAAATCTGACTGCCTCTTGGTGGGGTGAATCCCGCCAAGTTGCTTGCCATTTCTTGTGAGAATATCGTTGGACTTTTACAATATCCCTGTGGTAGTCGCGTATTTGTATACCTTTTCCCCTGAAATGTAAATGCAAACCAATACTGGCTATCAGGGTGTATCGGTATTGAAAAGAACGCGTTGCTGATGTCTACCACGGAAAAATACTTTTGTTGAGGTTTCAAATCATTCAACAGGGTGTGTGGGTCTGGCACCGTGGGTGCCCTTGGTATTACTGCATCATTTACGGCTTGTAAATCCTGGACCATACGCCATTCTCCATTGGCCTTTTTAACTGGAAATAAGGGTGTGTTACATGGTGAATCGGGAGATTCTACTAGTATCCCTCCTTTAAGTAAGACTGCTATAATAGGCTTTATCCCTGCCTCTGCATCTTTTCTTAAGGGATACTGTCTTTTTTGTGGTCTGAATGCTGACTTTGGCGTGATAGTAACTGGTCCTGCTGTACGAATGAGTCCTACATCTGATTTCCCTGTTGACCAGAGAGTCTCTGGTATGTCTCGTGAGGCATTCTCTTCCTCCTTTAATAGGAGTGTCAGTCAGCTAATCAGCTGTCCTCACTAGACTGCAAGTGCACAGCTGGGATGGTCTGAGTTTCCCAATTCAACTTTTGTACTTGTATTCCTTGTTCTGACAGTTCTAGTTCTGTCTGTTTCTCCCATCTCCTGACTTTTTCTCCTAGGTCTACCCATTCTATATTTCTGTTTTTGGTTAAGCTAACATGTGGTAATCGATTAGACTTATAAAGTGCAAAGAACTCCTGGGGCAATGAACAGCTGGTTACACTGTTCCCTTCTGTGTCCCAGTACAGGTTGCGCAATATCAATCTGTTTGCATGATTCTTAAATAATTCTTGCTCATATTCCTTATCAGGTCCTGGTGTGTTGCAATAATACAGGGTACAGTGCAACAGGTGTTGCTTATCAATGTCAAAGGAGGGGAACTTGCTGATGGCTAGGTTCATTAACTCTTTGGTCACAGTCCCTGGACCAGTCGTAACCAAGTCCTGGCTGTACCAAAAAAAATTTCACCCTCCGATTGCACTACAAAGGTGTTAATTTGTCAGTCCTCACCCTCCTTGTCTTCTGTTGTTGCCTTCTTGTTTTTCTTGCAATCCCTTGCCAAATGTCTCTTTTTACCGCATTTAAAACATTCTCCCCTTTTTTTCCGCCCTTCAAAGTCCTCTGATCGCTGATCAGATTGTTTGTTTCCCTGCGTGTTTTTCTTTCCCTTTTTCCCAGACTGTACTACATAAACTTCTGCTCCATCTTCTACAGAAAATACTTGAGCTTTCTTTTTCTTTTTGCTATTAAAATGCCTTTCGGCATGCCTAGCATATTCAAGTAATGATTGTAACCTGCTTGTATGATGGTCTACCATGTGTTTTGTAATAAAACTGCTTATAGGCGTGCTACTGCCTTTTAAAAATGCATTCTTTAACTGCTGTTCATATGGGGAATCTTGTGTTTGATCTTCAGGAACCTGTATTCCACAGTGGTTATTAAAACATTCTAACAATCTGGCATAATACTGATCAATTGTTTCACCTTCTTGTTGGATGCATTGATTAATGCAAGTCCAGTCTGCCCTAGGTTTCCATTTTTCAGAGATGCGGTCTGTAAGACCTTTTACTCTGGTGTCTAATTCTGCACTGTTATGTGGGAGGGGTCTTTGTGCAGCGTCACGGGGATTCCAGTTCCCACTAATCATGTACCAATCTGGCCCTACAATTTTTCTAACTACTTTTTCTATTTCTTCTCCATTTAGGTTATAACTCAACCTCATTCCTTGTAAATCTTCTGAGAATTTTCTAAAATTAACCTTTGGATGGGGAATTCCTCAGTGGCTTTCCGGATATCATCCAGAGTCCAAGGTCTGTACACTAAGATAGTTGGGTCCTGATTGTCTTGACCTGCCTGAGGATTGGGTACTTCTATAAGCGGGCATATTTCTTCTTCTTCACCTATAGATCGTGAATTCTTAACTATTTGCCATAACTCGATACCTTCTTCTGAATTACCAGCCTTTGTTCGGGACCTGGTCCCGATGGGATCTCTAATTTTAGTCAGTTTTAATTTCACAATATCTCTATCTTCTTTGACCACAAGATATAGTGGGGGTGGACTAACCTGTTCACTTGCTTCATATTCTGGTAAGGGAGGCGGAGGTGCTGATGCTATTACTAAGTTATTATCCTCCTTATCTAAAAACATTGCTTTTGAATCTTTGTTTTTTGTTCCCTACAGTTTACTTCCTCCAGCCACCTGTGTGCCTGAGGAATTCCTAATCGACGTTGCTTTTTACCCGACCCTTGGAATCGTTTTTGAGCTGTATGATAAGTTTGATAAGCGAGGATTTTTCTAATTTTCCGTCAAATTCATATTTATTAACCCATTTTGAATAATATCTAATATTGTCGGCGTGCTGCGACTGTATATATTTTACGTCTTCCATTAACGGTGGGTTTTGGGATCTTTTTGTGCAATTATTACCCATTTTGTTTTACCCTTTGATCGTTACGTAACTTCTCTTAATTTTTAACGTGGTACCATGGATTTTGTTATCATCTCTTCAGAATGACTGCCTACTTATTCTGTTTCTCCTGATCTATGACAAGACAGTAATCTTTTTTGTCCCTGACTTGCAAAAATACAATCTGACAAAAGCAATACGCATCTACTCCCTGATCTAAAACAGAAAACAGAAAAAAGTAGATTCACCTTACCTGAGCCTACGTGATTGATCACCGATTCGCGGAGACCCGTCCTTCAGTCACAGATCAGAAAGTGGCTGGCCTCTTTTGAACAATTCAGTCAGAGGACTTTCCATATAAGAAGAACCGATTTGGTTTCTTCCCCGTACGGTTTCAACCACCTGGTCATCTGATCCGAGGTGAAGAGAGGGCTCCGGCTCGAAGGACCAATCTGTAAAAGTAAAAAACTTCAAAGACCAATGCACGTTAGGTTCAAGCAAGGCACCCTTTATTACTTGCAGCAAGGAGGCAAAGCATGTAGGTACAGGATTTGTCTGGCCCTTTGGTGATCAGTATGTTATTCTTATACAGTTCTCTTCATGTCACACAGAAAATGGTACTATTCTATTGCTGACGTAGTTGGACACAGCTTTCTGTATGTTTCACAGAAAATGTTACCAGACATTGCTGACATGGTCAGATTATTTGCCGTCTTGCAAAAACATTTTGAGAAAAACAACCTGGCCCTGGGCTTATTTTAGCCCACCTTAACTTTTCAATTCTTCAATTGTACAGTTCTAATACATGTGTTACATTTTGTCTAGATTCAAGGTACATTTCTAGCTTTGGTACAAGTAATGCTGACTATGGTTTATACTTTCAAGCATCTATTGTTTTCTTTATCAAAGCTTCTAGCAGCTGCATATTTTCTAATGGCATAAGCAGAAATGAAATATCTCTTT
The DNA here is from genome assembly GCF_019279795.1 of Protopterus annectens. Taxonomy (NCBI): domain Eukaryota; kingdom Metazoa; phylum Chordata; order Ceratodontiformes; family Protopteridae; genus Protopterus; species Protopterus annectens. The sequence continues at coordinate 541,875,130 of NC_056749.1, forward strand.
GTTAAGTTTCATGACATTAGCAGAAATGAAATGTCTCTTGTTATTTTCATGACATTAGCAGAAATGAAATGTCTCTTGTTAAGTTTCTAATAGCTGTGCAGATTCATGCAGTGTGAACAGAATAAATGTATTAACCCTTTTAAACCTCGAATGCACTAAGCATGCATATTACTATTATATATTTTTCTAACACTACATTTGCTGCCTTATATAAACTTCCTTTGATCTCACCAAAACAGTTTCCTGTTAAGATCAACAGGAATCAGTGATTTAAAAATGATTAAATATTAAACTTTTTAAAAAACAATTATCATAAAGGATTTGTAATTAATCAAAAACTGTTGAGTCAGTTATATAATAATTTTTGAAATTTATCAATTTAGCCTCCATTTCAAACTAAATGCCCACATCAAGCTTAGCACACACAAAATTTTAAAACATACTGACATCTAGTGGGCAGTGCTGAAAAATACAAATTATACTTGTAGAGGCTGGTTTAAGCAGGGCTCCTAATTTAACAATTTATGTTCTTTGTTAGCTGTGTTTTCCAACTGTTCCATATGTTAATAATACCACTGATTCCCTAAAAATATAAATTATATAGTTTTATAATGAATAGCATGTCTATATAGTGCATTCATCTCTTTACATCTCTGTATTTCAGTGAGATGTTCAGAATTCTTTTGCTTAAATTTGCATGTATTTATTTCCTATGTAGAAGGCAGAACATGAGCATAATACTAAATATATTCCTTCATTCCTACAATTAACAAATATATTTTATTTTTATTTATTATTTACTGGCATCTGTTTACCAGGAAAATCTGTCTGTGTCCATAGTACTCATTTTTATCAGAGGCTCAGGTACATAACCTCTGAATACATAGCAAATAAGAAGAGAGTGGCAATGAAATCTACACTGGCTAAATAGTTAACGCGGTGGTGGTGCTGCAGTAGCATTGTCGCCTCACAGTAAGACGCTGTCCGGTTCGATTCTCAGCTAGAGCGTCTTCTGCGTGGAAACATGCGTGAATGGGCGTACCTTCGTTGAAGGTTGTGCGTCAAGGCTGGTAACTCGGCAAGTAAAAATCAACTACCAATCATTAGCAGACCGGAGTTCCGCTGTGGTTACCCCTAACCAGGAAAAGCCGAAAGACACAACAACAACAACAACATTAGCAGCTATTAGTAAGAGCATTGTTGCAGATAAAAAAGCATTATTCTAGCTAAGAAAATCTGAAAAAGTTAGTGAAACCAAAACAAAAAAAAGATGTACGAATATATATTTCATAACCAGTGGTAGTGAGAGAGATGTTTAGAATATAAGAAAAGCTGGGGAGAGCAAGAGAAACAAAAATGATGTGAAATATAGAACTATAGACTAGGAAGCCAACAACGTTATTGGGCGGGGGGGGGATAAAACTATGGAAGGAGTTTTAGGAAGGGCAAAGGTACTATTGTTCTTAACCAGCTTTGGAGAAGCAGCAAACGTACTTGGGAATTATTTTAATGCATGTTTTAAAGCAAGAAGGTTCTGGTTTGATCTAATATTAATAGGAAGGTTATTCAAACTTTGGCAACAGGTGTAGAGGCTTTTTCCAGCAGATGTATTAGGTTTATGCAGTGAAAGGAGTTGTTTATATATCTTAGATGTATTGGCTGAGGTGAACTAGTCACTGTTAATCAGTTTACAAAAACAGCAGCATCTACATGACTTGTACTCTACCACCTGTTAACCATCCATGATGAGCTGGGATTCCTTTTTTCTATGAATGGAATAAAAATGAAAAACGTTCACTGAAACTACTTTTGAGCCACTCACCAATTTTGTTTTTGCAGGTGGGCAAGCCCCCAACCCTAGACGTGTGTGCATGTGTGTATATATATATATATATATATATATATATATATATATATATATATATATATATATATATATATATATATATATATATACATATATATATATATACATCAACACATCAACTCTGAGGTCACATAGTGGAGAAAAAATGCAAAGTCCACTGTCGGCGAAAGTAATTTGGGTGAACAGCTGCTTTTGCATCTGCCAAAATTAAATTTGAAGAGACAACATGCTCCCGTGAGCTATATGTTTCCCCTTGGACATGACTGTTTTAGTTCTGCAAAATAGTTTGCTAATGTTTTGCCTTCCTAAATGTTAAACTGTATAGACTTGGAAACTTAGAGAAGAAATTATCAACTTTTAAAAAATGCCAGTTATCACTCCTTACCTTTCTGATAAGTTTTATACTTGTTCCAAAAGTAGTAATCAAAGAATATGTGGGAAATTCTTTACTGTCTGTCCTCTTATATTCTAATGACTTCAGTCTGTCTTATCCACTTCAGTTTTAGCCTTTATTACTTTATCACCTGTGGCTAGAAACCTGTTTGCTATTTCTACTGATAGGTCATGATATTCTTGTTCCTATGAACAAAGCCTTTTCAGTCACATAAACTGAGGCTTGATTATATTAAGGATCGTGTTCTGGATATCAGCTGGTAGCATCCAATGGAGATTTTTTACTAAAATAAATTTCTGTATATTTTTGTGTTAACAGTACTGTCCTGTGTTTTAGTAATGGTAACATCTAAAAAGGAAATCTGATGCCTAGCCATCTTCATTCAGGTATCTTACAAATTCACACAAAAATTCACTCAGTTCTTCATAGGTGGTTTGTAGGTTCATAGAAGGTTGCTAGGCTAGCAGTCCTAGAGCCTTTACAAGCCTAGCCATGTTAATCCTGAGTTGTCAGTTGTCCTTGGTTAGATGGATATGATTCGCAGAGCAAGTCTATGATAAACACTGACTACTCCTGTTCATGAGTGACCTGGGTGCCAGCCCCCAGGGTGAATTTACTGACTTCCATCCATTTGTCCAGTTTGCACTTGAATAGGGTCAGTGAGGAGCTCTCTTTCATGTGAATTGGAAGTTTATGCGAGTAACGGCAATGTCTGGAAGCGAGATTTCTTCCTCTAGCATGTTCTGTTAATGTCACAGGCTAGGTTAAGATCAATAGAATGAGTGACACTTGTGCAATTTGACTTGTGGATGTGCAGCATTTCCATCAGGACAAGGTTAGAGACTGCCCTGTAGGCCATGCACAAATCACCTCTCAGCGGACTGTATGATGCAGAGCACAGTGACAGGGCTTTCAGTCTATCCATATAAGTCATAGTTTGGAGGCGCTGTATTTTTTTGGTGAGAAACCTCTGTGGTCTCCAGTTGCTGCAGGTGTCTGGTGAAGTACATGCAGAAGGGAGCATTGTACTTTAATGATCTGATGAGGGTCTAGTACAGTGGAGTTATAACATCCTTAGATCTGTACGTAATGCTCTTACTTATGAGATGCACAATGTAGAAGGCTTTCTTTATCACTGTGGAAACTTGGTGGTCGAAGCTCAGACTACTGTCTAATTGTGTTCTCAGATCTCGCACCACTGGGTTTGCAAATGGGGGGGTGCTATCAATATTGTAATTGGCAGGGAATTCTCCTTTGCCAAAGGGGATAATAGTGCACATTTTTGTGTTTAATTTTAGACCATGGCTTTGGCATCAGTCATTTGCCTGTGTTAGCGCCTCCTGTAATATGTTAACACCTTTGAGGGATTCTATGATTACACCCAATTTGCAGTCATCAGCAAAGTTCATAAGCCAAAGGCCATCTACTTTAGTCTGGATTTCCAAGCAATAGATTCCAAACAGTAAAGGGCCCAGCACAGATTCTTGTGGTACACGACTGGTGATGGGTCTACTGGTAGAGGTGGCGTCATCACCTTTAACAGTAGTTGTTCTATTGGGAGCCAGCTGGCTAACCGTCTAGTGATGCAAGGGTTAATCCCCAGCTGGGAGAGTTTCTCAATGATTACCTTACTGGGTATTGTCAAGAAACTGTCCCATATGTCCCAGAGTACAAATTATGTGCTGAATGATAAACATTTGCATGTAACCCATAACTAGATCTGCATAAATGGGGCAAAAAAGCCCCCATTGCAGTACCTTTGCCTGTCAGAAGCAATTATTGATATAATAAAATACATTTTTAACACATGTTCTGCTAGTACCAAAAGAACTATTTTAAAACCAGGTGGATACATCTTGATAAAAATTCAGCCAATATTCTAAGGAATGTAGTCCCCCTTCCCATAGGGTATAGAATTATAAAGGGATTTCACTTCAAGAATACACGTATACCATTCCATCTCAAATCATACTTGTTCCATAATCTGCAAAAAACTGTGTAGTATCTTGTAGTTTAGCTCTATCTTGAGTTAATAATGGTTTTAAGTAAAGTGTCAAAAATTCTGTTGTTGGTGCAGTTAATGACCCAGTACCTGATACAATGAGTTTACCAGGTGGGGGCGCTAACATTATGTCTTTTTGGTAACTGGTAAAAATATTCCCAACATCTATCTGAAATGTACGTTATCCGAACCAGCCTTCCAAAGTTTTCGGGTAGGAAAAATCATAAAGTCTGAATATGTAAACATTATATGTATTCGCTTGAGCAGGTTTTTTGAGCTTGTAGCCAGCTTGTGTGTGTAACATATTCTTTATTATCCACTGGAATTGCTGAATGGTTGAAAAGTGTATTCCTGCATGCAGAAAAAAACAAGATTTTAGAAGTTTTTTATCTGGTTCGATTATATGTTTGGTTATCCAAACTACCCTGGGTCTCAATTAGTTTGGATAAATTGACTCTACTGTATTTGGCTTCTTTTATTCTTAAATCTTTCAGTGTTCTAATAGCTATTATCATGATCATAAGCCTGCCATAAAAACAAATCAATTTCCTTTTTAAACTTTATTGTTGGGTCACATACCATTCATATCCTCTAGTTGTCTAAGAGCTTCCTTATGATGATAATCTCTGTCCCAAACAACCTCTCTACCACCCTTCTCTAACTTAGTCACAATAATACTGGAATTTAGTTATCAGTCACTGTAGCACTTGTCTTTCCCCTGTTGCAAGGTTGTCTCTTAGCAGTTTGTATATGTAGAAGCTATGAAGGTCTGTCAGCATCACTTTTTCAAACATCTCTACTGTTTTGTGGGATGACGGTTGAAAATTTCATTTGTTAAAATGAAATCCCTCTTTTCTCCCGCTTAGACCTTGTGAAGAAAAATATTTCTAAATGAATCTTGATATAAAATTGACGGTTTACTATCATATTTGCGAGCATCATTTAGACGAACGCAACGATTTCCGACAAATATTGTCAGAAATCAAAACACGAGTAACCGAAATGTCTAACGGAGCATTTCAGCAATGTCGAATATCGACTTTACTGAAATGCTCACATCTGCCCACAACTAACAATAATGTTTGCAGGGGGGCAAGCCCCCTTGCACCCCCCCCCACACACACCCTACTTATATATACAAACTCCGAGATCGCACTACAGTGAGGGTAAGGGTACTTTTCCCGATCCCCACTATAGTGCGATCTGCATTGCAATGTTGAAGCTGACAATAGCGGCTGTTTGCTCTTGTCAGCTTCAACATTGTGGTGATCGAACTCTCAGTTCGAGAAAATGATTTTTGCACATATTCGATTGTCTAAATGATAATCGAATATGTGATAATAAACCAAAATTGACATATTTAATACAGTGATACAGTACTTGATAGAATGAAATTTTAACTTTTTATTAATCACTTTATTAATCACTTTTATCTGGGGCGGCCACGGTGGTGCAGCAGTTAGTGTTGCCGCCTAACAGCAAGAGGTTTTCCAGTTCGATCCTTGGCTGGGGCGCTTTCTGTGCGGAGTCTGAATGTCCTCCCTGTGGTCACGTGGATTTCCTCCGGGTTCTCCAGTTTCCTCCCACATCCCAAAGACGTGCTGTAGGTGGATTGGACACTCTAAATTGGCCCTAGGTGTGAGTGCGTGTGTGTGTGTGTGTGTGTGTGTGTGTGTGTGTGTGTGTGTGTGTGTGTGTGTGTGTGTGTGTGTGTGTGTGTGTGTGTGTGTGCCTTCTGTGAAAGGCTGGGCGCCGGGCTGGGAACTCGATACCATAAAACTCCACTGCCAATCATGAGCAGACAGGTGATCCGCTGTGGTGACCCCTAACCGGGAAAAGCCGAAAGAAGAAGATCAATCACTTTTATCTCATCATTAGTAACTGAAAGAGAGTAAAAATTGTGCACAAGATAGTTCCATTCCTCACCACCCTCTGCATATTTACTTCACTGTAAACTGTTGAAGCAGAGATTTATGTCCATTCCTTTTGGCATATTTTCTACCAGTTTTCCTAGATTTTCTAAAGGGGTGGTTCCTAGTGCAGCATTATTTTTCTTAAATTATGGTCAAACATAGTTACTCTCTGGCTTGATTTCATTTGTAGATGATGATTCATCCATCATGTAGCTATCTGAAGAGGCAGATTAACACAGTATAGACTGCCAACTGGTAGTGCCAGGTCTAATTACATTTAGAACCCATTCTTCTTTTGGGTCTACCATCATTTTCAGGAAAATGAACTAATTTATTTTTTAAACTTTTAAAACTTTGCCAGTCAAAGTGTCTATTGTTCTTATAGTCAGTAAGATCTCTCAGTAATATTTCTTCAGTTTCTTGTCTTCTAAATCTTAGTCAAGTGTATTAATATACTTTATAAAATCCTCTACTTTTTCAGCCCTGACTAGACCAATATGAAACAGCCCCGCCCATGAGACTATGGTATCCACTGACTTTTGTAGAGTTAAAAGTATTATCAATGCCTATCTGAATAATGCTGTTTGTTGCACAGACTTACAATTACTAAATAGTACATTTTCAGGATTTATCACAGTTGGTTGTAATAAAACCCTCAAAACTGCTGTTTACCTCTGAGTTCGTGAAAAAGGATAATGTGGATGTTTTTGAACATACCTCCCTTGTTACCATAGAGGCTCATTTAGCAACAGGTACTCTAATATTCAGTTTGGAACTATTGAGTCATTTTTTTAAAGACTTAAAAGTCTGACTCTTAAAAGGTTTAAAAGTGTGGTGTGGCACCACAGACTTTTACAGGGATACTTAAAAGGTTATGTGACTCCAAGAGGTTTAAGAGTTTTACTAGAACTGAATGCAGTAAATCCAGATGGGGTTGTTATCACGTAGTCAAACTTTTACAAGTTTGAACCTCATATGATCGAGACCATACGTTCGAATTTATAAAAGTTAGAGCGTTTAAATGAAAATCTCCATAAGTGGAGGCTTCCATTTTGTTTAATGGGGTACGATCTCGGAGTTGGTATATTTAAGTAGCGGGGGTGTGGGGGTGCAGTTTATTTTGTTTTCCATTTTTTTTTTTTTATCCATAGTCAAAGTTTTGTAACTTCGAACATAATGGTTCGAATATTACGTGTTCAGAGTTATAAGACTTTGACTATGTGATATAGACCCATCCAGATGATGAACTCTAAGAAAGCTGAAGGGTGAAAACCCAGGGTTTACTTTGAGGCAGAAAGAGTGCTAGTTACCTGCATCCTTACCCTTTGTGGTCAGTAAAATGTTTTGGTAGAAGAGAAAAAAAAAATATTTTGGTATTCTTTATTATGATTTTGTATATTTTTTTCAAGAGGAATATATATAAATCTCTATCTCTATGTATGGGGTCTGTATCAGAAGATTGAGTTTTCAGAAACTGGAAATGTATATGGTCAAGACCATATGATTTAGTTTCTGAAAATTTGAACTTCAAAAAAACATAAAACACAAAACGTTTTATTTATTTATTTATTTATTTTAATTTTTGCAGGGGGGGCTGCACCCCCACACCCCCTGCAAATTATATATGCCAACACCGAGATCGCACTACAGTGAGGAAAAGGGTAAATTTCCTGATCCTCACTGTACCGTAATTTCTATTCAAAAGCTTCAGGTTTTCAAAAACCCTAACATATGGTCTCAACCATGTGAATTTTGAGTTTGTAAAAACTCGATCATCTGATAGGGATCCATATGTGTATATATACACACATATAGACACATACATATATAATATAGCTTTACTATCAAAAGTCTGAAATGCATGCAGTTGAATACCGGTTGGTTGAATGCATGGCTTCTAAGTTGTAATGTCGAACTAAAAGTGGTCGAGTGTATATAGTGAAAGTGGGTATGCTTTCGCTAATATAAACTTGACATTTTGAATGGAAATCTGGGGTACAGTGCAGATCAAGTAATTTACCCTTTTTTTCACTGTAGTGCAATCTTGGTTTTGGTATATATAATATGTGGGGAGTGTGGGGGCGCAGCTCCCCCATGGGGGTGCAGAGGGGGGCTTGCCCCCCTGCTAAAATATAAAAGGTTATGCACACTTTCAAAACCTGAAGTCTGGCATGTTGAATGTCGATTGGCATGTCTATCACGTTTGACATTCCGGCCAACTTTTATTTTGGTTTTTGACTTATTTTTCTCTTTTTAATGAAAAAAAAATGTTCTGCCTTCAGAATTTTGATAGTAAACCACCTTTATATAATATATATATATATATATATATATATATATATATATATATATATATATATATATTTATAAAATACACACGCACATTGTTTTGCACATTTGTATAGATGTGCATACATGCATGCATGTATGTATGGATGCAAATAAGTAAGTATGCAGCAGGAAAGCTGTGTTAGAAGTCTTTTTGCTGTCATTGTAGATGCTACCACCACTTTTCAGTTGAGGGCAGAATGATTGATTCTCTATGTAGCCAGATGAAGATCTGATATGTCTAACAGTTTGCAATTTGGCATCTGTCATAAATGATGGCACTCTGCATGTCATTCATGAAATTATCGAAGTGGCACATAGTCTGAAATCAGAACAAGTGAATTAACTTTAACTAGTGGAAGTTTAGCTTTGGAGATGCATCAATTGCAGCTTTGGTATTTTATTGTGTTGATGAAGTGACAGTTGTCTGTGAACAGTAAAAAAATAATTTATAAAGTTGTGCTTATTGGTACGACAACAGTCACTTATTTGCAGGTTCAATTTATAATGCGCTATTTGTGTCCCTGTTATCTGAGGTATGTTTAGGGGATTCCTATTGCCTTTCCATTTTTGGGTAACTGAAGTGTGTTTTAAAATGAAAAGGACTGGGACTACAAGTCTAATGGTAATAGAAAGGTAACCTGGACATCTCCAAGTTGGAAAATACACAGGGAAGCTTAAAGTGAGAATAACGTGTTGTTGCTAGTTGGTACCTTTTCACTTTTGGCTAACTAGTGTATGGTGTTATATTAAGAAGACGAGTTGTAATTCTAGTGGCTGGAGAAAGGTTACCTGGTCTGAGTTGGGAAACACAAAGGTTTTAAATGAGATTTGTTTCACTGGCTAAAAGGATTTTGGTTGATTTAGTCACTTTTTTTACTCTAACTTTGGCTTGTTTGCTCAGCTCTTGGAACAGTTCAACATAAGCCAAACACTTGACATCCACGTTTGTGTTCTCAAAATGTTTTGCTTGCATATAGTGCCATCCAGGCTAAGATAAATACTTTAAATTGAAATATTGCACTTTTCTCAGCTATATTTAAAGACTGCTGCTATATTTTCACATTATTGTATTGTATTTCCTGCATTTCATCACTGTGAAGTATATATGGTATAGCTGCTAGTGTGTTTTGAAATTGCCTTAAATTGTGTGTTCCTCATTAATGGCTTGTCTGCCTTAGAATCACCTTGTAATTACTTGTATCTAGTTATTAGAGTTGTTTCTGATACCTTTTCACTTTTGGCTAATTAAAGTGTATTTTTACGTTAAGAAGACTGGGAATGCAATTCTAGTGGCACTAGAAAGATAGCCTGGTCTGTCTGAGTTGGGAAATGCACAGAAAAGCTTTAAGTGAGATAATTTCATTGGCCAGAGGGCTTTTTAGTTGGGTTAGTCACTCTTCTTTGAGTCTATAAATTCTGCCGCTCATCGTGCAGTGGCATGCATGACTTCAGTCAGTCATACTCACTGCAGTTTTTACCCTCATGGAGCCCATGTTAGCCTGCTGTACCACACCTTTTATAATTCACCTGAAAAAGACATGGCACCATGGATTGGCACTTTCTCAGTTTCTCAACCTGCAGCTGTGCAGATATGAGCATCCTAACACAATGGAGAAATTGTCTCATGTTAACTAACAACCAACTAATCCTTAACAAAATTGATACAGCATGTGTGACATGTAACTACACGATGTCATGAAGGCAAGACCCTCACAACAATGCATTCAAAATAATCAGGTTCTTTATAACATTAGCATGATACCCACCACACACAGTACTGACCCAACACATAGACCAAAATATGCTGAGGCGCTTAAAAGTAACTTTCTTAAAGCCCAAAGACCTCCTAGACATTCGTCCTGCAAAAAGAATTTTCATCAACCCCAAAGCACTCCACCAAAACAATACCCAATTCAACACAGCACAGCATGTGCAGCCACACCTTTTGGAGCTTCCGATACAAAGCCTATAAGGCAAGCCAACACATTACCCAATGTTTTTATAATCGAAGAAAAAGAAACCTCTGGTAATCCACCACAGCTTGAATTTCACCACAGTTGAGTCCTGGTTTGAACAGCAAACAAATTTAATGAATAAAATGATAAAAACAGCTGTAAAATTCCAAAAAGCAATAAAAACGATAAGCGCTTTCGGCTGTTTAGCCTTCTTCAGATCGTTAACTTGTGATAATAATGCATACATATTTATGCTAGAGGCTAGCCAGTTGAATTTGGGATTAATTAACAACTCGACCTATCATACCAGTTCATTCCCATTCATTATTTACATATCCAATGATCTTTCTTCTACACTACCAAATGGCCTATAGCTTAGCTTGGGGCAGTAACATGTGTAATAAAATTGGCGCCAAAATTATGCTAATATGCTGTCTTTAGGTTCATCGCTATTGGTTATTAATGACCGTCATAACGCTTTTCATTGGCGCATTCTCTCTAATGGTGATGTATGGAAACTGCTACAATTGACCTATCAAATGTGTTCTGTAAAATTAAGAATACTGCTACGGCAGTATATTGATATGCTATATCCTATCTGTTTTACCATTGGCCATAAGAGCCAGTCACGTCCCTCCAGCAAACTCAACTTGTCGCACCTTCCTGCCAACAATCCACCGCCATCCAATGGCCGCAAAGAAACATAAATTTTGTTCCATGAATTTCCAAAAACCATTCACTCACTCTGTGCCTTGTTTTTCCAAAACCATGCACATTGGTTAGCAAGTCCCTCCCAAAGCTACCATACTGTCCTCCCATAAGTAGACAAAACGTTCCAGGCATATCAATCCCACCTCTACAATTGTATAAGCGATTCCCATACATATCCATTAAGCATGCGGAAACATGACCAGTACAACCAAAAACGACCAAAAACTTTGTCACCGGTCCTATCCAATTCCCACTGACGTGGAAATCCATACACAGCTCCAATAAATTATCAATGAATTACTACTCTCTTCATCTATATTTCCTCCTTCCACTACACATCAAGGTGGGAGGGGGGGAGGGGATCTATCATTTACTGTATAATCTCCAAAGTGAGGGATGCATCCCTGCTCACTTCCTTTATTGAAGGGCAGTATCTAGGTCCGGGAACCTCACAATACATAAACCATATAAGGGGCCAGATGCCAGCTATCAGAGCATCCATCCCCATCAAACCATCTCCTGATGTGAGGTGCTCATATAGGCGCCTCCTCAACAAAGGGCAGCACTCAGCTCCGGGAACGCAGACCCACATTTTACTAAAAACTAACATAACTAGTCAGATAAGGTCCACACGGGATTTAAACAATCATGGTGTTGAAACTCACTGAGTGTTCGCTGGAAAATCTTTCATATCTATAATAATAGACAGAAAAACAAATATGACTGACAAGATATGTTATGATGCTACCATAGTATTGTCCATCTTTTAGTTATAGTTAGAATTAGAGTGTCTAACTTTACTTAGTGGGATTTTCATTTGTAATAAAGCATTAGGGGAAAGGCATGAATTCTAGTAAATATTAATAATATTTCTAATAGCCCTAGACTGTAATGATATTTCTTCTGGTTTTCAATATAGGTGTCAATGGAAGTATGGTATTTAGTCCAGGAGGGTGAGTTGCTCTCTTGTTAGTTATCCAAGAAATTTCATGCAGTTCAGTTCGATTTTGGATATTTCCTCCTCTGTTGGTCTGAGTAACAGTTTCAATAGCTTTAAAAAGAAAAGAATGAGTCGGATGTTGTATTATATGCATTGCTAGTGCATTATTTGGTTCCTTTTGCCGTATATCTCTTAGATGTCCTTTAAGTCACTGGTCTTTCTTGCCTGTATAGAAGGCTTTACATTGGTGGCAGGTGGCCAAGTACACTAGATGTGCTGTGGTACAGTCAGCATATACATTGAAATGATATTGTTTGTTACCATAGGTGGAGGTAAAAACATTCGAACTGTCAATGAAAGGACAAGCTTTGCACCTGCTGCATTTAAAAGTGCCCTTTCTATCCGAGCATGTAATTTGTGTGGTAAAGCCATCTTTATTACATAAGAGTCTTTTCAAGTTTTTCTTGTTCTTGTACTGAAATCTCGGTTGCTCTCCTACCATTTATTTGATTCTTTCATCCATTGTTAGTACTGTCCAATGTTTTCTTACTATGTCACATATTTGTTTGTTGTCTAAACTGTAAGTTAACAAGAAATTTAACTGTGAAGTATAATTATCAGGAGCTATAGCTTGCTGTGAAGGGATACTCTTCTTAGAGAAATAAGGTTGACCTTTGCCTTTCCTTATCTCCTGAATATTTTGTTTGATTCTTAAATTTTTGTCTAAATAAGACCTTTCCTTCAAATACCTCAGTACATTATGTTGTTCCTTGATGAATTCATCATCTTTGGTACATAGTCTAGATGCCCTTAAGACTTGATTTTCATATATGTTTTAATAATAACTGAATCCATTGTGAGACATACAGATGGTCCTGCTCACTAGGCTGAGTAAGGAGAGAATCACTGTCTGTTGTCTGTCGGGTCCAGGATCTGCCGAATCACTCAAGCACTCAAGTAATTATACCACAAGCACTATAATGACTCAGTCATAGTCCATATGGGTGTAAATGACCTGAGATGTACCTCCCTTGACTATATGAAGACAGACATTATGAAGCTCTCATACTGTGTGTCCCATACTGCTATGTGCCTAGCATTGAGAAGCATTATACCTTCACCAAGGATGATGCCACAATATGAACAAAGTTTGATTGACTTTAATAATTGGCTTAGTTCCTGGTATTATTCCAAGAGTGTACAACAGTTGGTCCACATTGCTATGCCAAGGATGGTCTGCAACTTTCCCCTCTTATTGGTTAAAACATCCCCCCCATAGTGCCTTTTTTAGGCAATGCCAAACTGATGAAACCTCTGACGTGACAAAAAAACAGCTCAAGGGAATCTGAGGATATTACTACTCAATGCTGGAACCTAAACAAGACACTACACCCCCTTCAGGGTCTTCTCACGCTACAGAATGTGGACATTTGTGTAGTTATAGAGACATGGTTTAAAGACACAGAGAGCACCATGGGAGAGAAGGGCTACCATGCCTTCCACACATTCTGGCCAGCTACTAAGGTGTCTGTCTGTATTTGATATATGTTCAGATATCCACAGTGAAAGTCTCATAATCATATCTTTGCAAGCTATAGATCACCCTCTATGACCTAAGAAGCCTGTAACTTGGACTTACTGAAGAACTTCACCGTTCAACTCAATACCGTATTCATGGGTGACTGCAGCTACCGTACTATAAACTGGGATACTCAAATGACCTGAAACTTACAGGCCCAGAGATTCCTGGACTTTGTAAATGTAAACACCTTGGACCAGGTAGTCAATACGCCCACTAGGGGTGCAAATAAACTCAACCTGGTACTCTCAAACCTGGGAGGATGATGTACCCCATGTACTTTAGTGTCTTCTTGGGTAAGGTCAGCCCACAAAGCTGTCAACTTCATACTAAAAATTAATCCTATGACCCTATCTAACCCCATAACATTTAGGAACTATTCTAAGGCAAACTTCCTACAACTAAGTGATAATCTGTCAAAATGTCATGCTCGCCAAACTCTGATAGCACATCTACTTATGCAGAATTGTTTACAGAAACGCTGTACAATCATGTTAATAAGTGCACAGTGATAGCAGTGCCTACCAGAAATAAGCCCTGAACTAACTCAAGAAAACAAAACCACCCTAGTGGAATCCAAAATAAACAGGTTGTACAACAAAAGAAAAAAGTAATGGACAATATTTGGAAGTGCTAAGCATAGCATGATAAACTCTCGTCAATCTAAATTTGCAGTTGAGAAGGCAAAGTAAGTCTATGCCAAATATGAGGTAAGGATAGCCTCTCAGACAAAAGGCAACCACATGTTTTTCTTTAGTTATGTCTGAAATCTCAAAGGTAGCACATACCACTGTGCAGAACTGATTATAAATGGAGCCATCTACATGGAACCAGAAGATATAGAAAATCTCCTGGCTGACAAATTCAGCTCCAATTTTACCCCCACTTTCTCCCCACTTTCTCCCCACTTTCTCCCCTGGCCAGACCCCAGTAAATACCATCAAACAAAATTCCCTTAACTATGACGAAGGAGCATGTCCCAGATGTGCTGTGTAAGGCCAAAACACTGTGTAGATAGGCCCTGATAACATCCTGGGATGCCTCCTAAATTGCGTGAAACATGACCTGTCAAGATCACTAGAGTCACTGTTTACCCATAGCCAGCAGGCAGACTTTGTGCCATACGAATGGAGAACTGTAGCGGTCATCCTTCTGCACAAGGGTCAGCCAACAAAGAACCCAAGGAACTACAGACCCATAAGTCTTGATTAGTCTCATGCGCAAAGCCATTCAAAGGATTATCTTGGAAATCAGTAAGGATGTTGAAGCCCAGTTTGGTTTCATCAAGAGCAGGTCATGTCTACTTAACCTGGTGGACTTCTTTGAGAAGGTCACCAAGACAATGGATGAGGGCAAAATGATGAATACTGCCTACCTTTACCTGGCTAAGACATTTGATACAATATCACACTCAGCCATTGTAAACAAACTCCTGGATAGAGGCATAAACCCCTATGTTACATGCTGGACAGCTAGCTGACTCTCAGATTAGACTTAGGAAGTATCAGGGCTATCACGGAGTACTGTGCTGCCTTCAGTATGTACCTGACCAGGCACATGCAACAACTAGGACATTAAGAGATTCTTCACATAAAGAATATAGGGTGTAAATGGCATGTGCTATGCAGATTGTCTCAAAACCCTCTCTCTATATACTCTGCTTCCAACAGACTGTTGAGAGGCAATCTATGCCTGTCATACAAGGCATTATTGGATCCCACTTTGATGTTTTGCAAAACAGCAAAATGAATATCAAGAGAACTACTCAATCAAGGGATTTAAACTTTATCGGGGCATTAATTGAACACGTTGAAGGGACAGGTATATGCCTCAGAGAATTCCTCTTCTCTGCAACAGGCTTCCCAACTAGATGAAGCAAAGCTGTTCCCTAACTCTATTCAAGAGAAGCCTGGAACATTGGAAATGCACCCTGTGTTGAGCACCTATGTTTCTAAAGGACAGAGGCAGCCTGTAAATCTTGCCCTAGCTCACATATACCTGTTAAAATAAACTCCAAGGCACATAAACTTGTGGGGTAGAGTTGGGATGCTTGGCTAGGCTTATAAAGGTCCCACTGGTCATTAGCCTAGTGTATGCCGATAAATGTAATGGAGCCACAACATCAAACAGAATGTGTCTGCTATTGTGCAGGATCGAGCCACAATGGAGGATTGGGGGATTTGGGGTATTGCTACTGTCACCATTGTGACTTCCAGTTGGTATATATAATTAGCAGGGAGTGTGGAGGGTACACAAGGGTTTGTGCCTCTGTAGAAAACAACTGTTTTGTGTGTTTCACTGTCTTGGTTTCTTTCTGTTTGCTATTTTGTTCTTTGAGCTTTTCAGTTCGGTATTTTGCCTTCCATTCATTTGAGCATTTGACTGTATAAGGGGAACCTCTGTTTAGGATGTATGTATCATTGTTTAATGTTTGTGGATGGTTGCTGTTAAGCAGAAAAACATGTTTCAGAAAAAGCTTTGCATAGGAATAGGCAGCACAAGAGCTAATTCAGTCTAAGATGATGAACCATGCCCTGTGATGTGGCAAAGAGTGACATGATTACATACAAAAAAAAAGAAATTACCCTCTCTGCTTTCAGCTATATAAATTGTATACTGAAAAAGCGAACAAGATATTTTCTTTTCAGATCAAATCACAAAAGCATGATTACCCCCCCCCCCCCCAAAAAAGTATTTTGTGTGTGTGTGTGTGTGGGGGCACATCCCCATACACCATGCAGATTGTATATACCAGCTCTGAAAGTGGGGAATGAGCAAATGCATAGTCCCCGCTCTACCACAATGTTGCACAAATGGCACCCAGCAAAACCAAGAATAAAGAATGTTTGCTCTCCTGAGTGTTAGAGCTTACTAATTGTAATTATTTATTGACATCCATTTACTGGGAAAGTCCAACTGGTCACAGTTGCCCTTTTTCAGTTGAGACACGGGGAGAAAAGCTCTAAGATATCATGTTTAATGCAATTATATTTACTATAACAAATTTTATAATACAATTTTAGAGAATACATAGCAGAATAGTATAATAAAATTTGTATTGATTTTTACAAACATTAAATTTACAAGCCTTGTACTGAGATTTTACAGAGAGAAGAACAGTATATAAGGTAGGTAGGAGTAATTTAAGAAATACAATAGTGAAACATTAGAGGAGATAAGCAAGTTTGAACATTAACAGAGAAGTAGTGATGGAATAGTAATTTGGTTGTACTAATTAGAAGTAGGTTTATTAGTTTAAGAAGTACAATAATATAAGGTATTAAAAGGAGATAAGCAAGTTAAGTGATTTAGTGCTTTAAAGGGAGGTATAAAAAAGTGATGAAGGCTGTTAGAGAGCTATGTCCCAGATGAGGTGCAGGGACAAAGCCAGGAGGCAGAGAGGACGTCTTTTAGTAATGGTTTGAAAAGATAAAGGTGTATGATAGACCTGACTGACACAGAAATTTAATTCCAAGTTCTAACAACCCTATTGGACTAGAGCCTGACCCCAGCAGCCCTTTGTAGTTTGTAGACGGTAAGCACTTGTCTATTATTTGGCCAAAGAGGATACTTTGGAAGGTAGTATTGGAGTAGGAGTCTAATTGCTGGGCAGGCGGATGGGGTATGTATCATTTTATGGGTTAAAGTGTGCTGAGTAAAAGATAGGTGGTGAGGAAGCTAGAGACAGTTAAGTGTGTTTAGTGCTAAACAGTGGTGGGTCTGGTAAAGACTGTGTATGTGTTTTTCTTTTTAATTTTGAAATGTGAAGGGTAGAGATGGGGGGGGTTATTTTTTTTCCTAAAGACTTTATGGTTTGTATGTGTAGCATTCAGTGTTTTCCTTTTAGAAGTTTATTTTGAATAGAAGCGTAAATTAACTCATGAATTTGGCTCTTGAAATGTGAATAAGCAGCATGGGTGTTTTGAAATCATTCCTGCATATGTGGGGAGGGTGTGCTCTTATTATTCAGTCTGCAGCTGAAAGGACAAATGTAGGCTAAATTACTTTCTGTTCTCTGTTCATATTTTCATGATCAGTCATGGCACTTCATTTTCCTCATGTCACATTTCCTATGTATTAATTCCTGGTACTGCAGGCTGTCTTAGCAGGTCTGTGGATCTCATAGCGCTGTGCTGCTGACGTAAGTTATGTTCATTATTTGATCACTGCTGTGGCAGGCTCATTTGTATCGGTTACATCCTGCTCAAAATATAACAGCTAGCCTGCTTCAAGAGCTTAAGGGCACCAGTCTGGGTGCCAAGCCTTCCCGAGTTTCCTGCCACTGATGAGCACTCCTGTTGCGGGCTTTCAATGTTTAACAGTTGGCCAGTATTTCTCCATTGTTGGACAAATAAGTTCACTTCGGGGAAATAAACTTCCAGTTTAATTATTTTTTCCGGAAACTTAACTTTTTCCGTTAAACTCATTGATCTGAAGTAGGAGATTCATTTGTCTGCAACCTGTGGGTTATGGATCCGATATCGGATCCGAACCGGCATGGTTTACCAGCTATGGATCCAAGCTCTCAGCTCCTCCCCTCACCCATAATGCCCTGCTCTACCCTCATGACCTCAGATCTCGTTTGCCGCGCTGGTGACCAGATTGTATTTCTAAGCTCTTCAGCTAAGTGCAGTTTTTTAGTCTTTAAAGTGCTAATTTTTGAAGTTTTGTGTGAAAGTTGTGTGGAAGTGTAGGTTTCCCTATTACTTAATTATACTTTTAGTGTTTTAAAATTTAATTTTACTTATCCCTCCCCTCGCTGGTAGCTTAGTGTGTGTTTGGGCCTGTTGAGTGGTTTTGTTACTTTGCTTTAACTCTAGTTTAAGTAACCTTTTTGCATTTGGGATGTCTGAACAACCCAAAGCTGTGTTCTCCAAGTGCTCTGAGTATGGCCATAAGCTTTCCCCGGCTGATGGCCACACTCGGTGTGTTAGATGCCTTGGGGTTGAACACCTCACTTCTGGATGTTCCATTTGTGCAGGGTTCAACCCCAGGGCATTGAAGGAGCGGAGGTCCAAGCTTGTCTTGGAGGGTCTTTTGCCACCGAACTCGGCTCCGGCCTCCGCTCCTTCGAGGGTAACCGTTTCTACGGTTGTCTCCTCTCCGGCTCCCCCTCCTCCTGGGACTCAACCTCCCTGTAGTGGTTCGGAGGAGAGGGAAGCTAGAAAGAAGGACCGGAGGGAGAAGCACCATAAGTGGCGGGCCGAGACCTCTGTTTCGGCCCCGCCAGCCAAGCGGGCTTCTCCTCCGGCCTCCTTGTCTGCTGGCTCTCCCCCTCCTCGGCTCCGGTCTCCAGTGTGTTTTTCACCGTGACCTGAGGAGGAGGAGACCCGATCTCCGTTGAGGCTATCGAGGAGGCACTCAAGGCCTACCTCGGTAGCCTCGTCGAGATCAACTTATAGCCTGTCAGATGCTGATCTGGACCGGATGATGAGAAGGTTCATCCAGGCCCAGATGCAGATGGGAGTGCTCTTGCCTCCCCCCCCTCTGGGGGGGAGCTCAACCCCTTTTTTCAAGCCAATTGCTCCTTCTCCGACTCGCTACCCGGGTTCGGAGCAGTTGGAGCCGAGCAGCTTCGGAGCCGGGGGTGGGTCGGCGCCGATAGTACTTGGTACTTCGGATCCGACCCTGCCCTCGAGTGCTTCGGATCCGACCTCGGAGCCTGGATCCGAGCCGGATCCGGGGATCAGTGCTCCTTCGGCGCCGTCTGTGTCGGAGCGCACTGTCCCCGGATCCGGCGCGGCGCCAGCTCCGATCCACTCCTCGGATCCGAGGGGGAGCCGATTGTCGGATCCTTTGGTCGAGGTCGGCTCCCCTTCGGCTTTTGATGTAGTGGAGAGGGCCCTGTTGAGGGTCTCCGGACCCCCGGCACTTGCTTCGGCTCCGTCCCGCGCTCCCTCTGCACTGGGTCAGGCTTCCACCATCCGGCCCTTGGGACAGCCCGCTCCTTTGCCCCAAGCTGTTCCCCTGGAACAGGTTACTGTTTGCGAGGAGTCCTCTGACAGCCCCCCAGAGGATGTTCCACGCAAACATACGTGCAAAAGGAGGCACATTGACTCCCCCGAGTCTCTCACAGAAGACACAGATTTGGAGGAAGGGGAAGGCTCCCCACGGTCACCCCCCGAGGATGCCTCATTTGGAGACATCATGGAAATGCTCCGCATAAGGGGGGGTGGTCTGCCCCCAAGTCTTCCTCGGACGAGTCCGTGTTCTTGGAGGCATTTGAAGCAGGCCCGTCTACCTCTTGGGTGTCCCCTCCTGCCGACGCCCTGGTGGTAATGAGGTCCGTGGAGCCAATCCCTAAAAGGCCCGACCGTATTCTCAGTCCCCCGGCTGACCGTGCCCATTGGAGTAAGGGGCCTCCGGTAGATGCCATGTTGACGGCGGCCACCAAGAGGGAACTTGCTCAGGAGAGTCCCTCAGTCCATCCCCCGAGCAAGGAGTCTCGGATGATGGACCGCTTGGGGAAGCGGATGTTTAGTTCAGCGACCTTCTCTGTAAGGGCGCTGAACTATCTGGCACACGTGATTAGGATGCAGCGCGATCTTATTAAAGAATACGCTGCATCCCCCCCAGAGTCCATGTCGGAGGAGGACAAAGTGCTGCACTCCACCCGCATGGCCACTCTCAGGTCCGTCACCAATACCTCTATGCGGCTACTCTCCCATGCTACGGAAGGTGCCGCTAGAGCCGCAGGGGCAGGCCTAGTTACTAGACGTCAGGCCTGGCTCCGTCATTGCGATTTCTCAGAGCCCTTCAAGGCGTCATTTGCAAACGCCCCCTTCGGTGGTTCTGCCCTCTTTGGCAAAACTGTTCGCGACACTTTGACCCAGAGCGGGAAGGACGGGAAGACGCTGTCTGCCGTCGGAATCCACTTCTCTGCACCCCAGAGGCCCTATTCTAGGAACCAAAAGGGACAGAAGAAGATGTGGTTCCGGAAGTCGCAGCACTCTCAGTCTGCTCCGGACAACCAGTCCTTCCGTGGCAGAGGAGGACAGGGAGGACGCCGCCCTAGGGGCAGAGGGGCTCCCAGGAACTTCGGGTCCAGAGAACCCTTCTCTGAATGGCCCGCGCAACAACCCTGAGGGGTTGCCCGGCTGCTCCACTCTGGAGGCAGTCGGGGGACGTTTTTCGGAGCACCTAGCAGCATGGGAGTCCATAACATCAGACCGCTGGGTCCTCCAGATCATATCCAGAGGATACCGTATACCCCTTCTTCACTTGCCAAAATTGAAGTCCCTCCCCGACGTTCCACCCGGTCAGTGGGAGGCCGCTTTGGCAGAAATTGGCCATCTGCTAAAGAAAAGAGCCATCCAGCCCGTCCCCCCAGACCAGATCGGATCAGGGTTCTACTCCAGGTTCTTTTTAGTGCCAAAAAAGACGGGGGATCTAAGACCAATTTTAGACCTTTCACTCTTGAACCTGGCAGTTCCCAAGGAGAAGTTCCGAATGGTCACGCTGCAGTCTATTCTCCCCCTTCTGGGAGAAAATCACTGGATGTGCTCCATAGACCTCAAGGATGCGTACTGCCACATACTAATGGACAGGCGCTCCAGGAGGTTTCTCCGCTTCCGGCTGGGAGCCAGTCACTACCAGTTCCGGGTCTTTCCCTTTGGTCTCACCACAGCCCCCAGGGTGTTCACCAAAGTATTAGCAGTGGTAGCGGCCCACCTGAGGCTTCAGGGGGTACAGGTCTTTCCCTACCTGGACGACTGGCTCCTCACCGCCCCAACAAGGCATCTACTACTATTGGCACGAGACTCCTTTCTCCATCTTGCTCCCCGTCTGGGCATCACTATAAACACAAAAAAATCCAACCTAGCACCCACGCAGTTCATAGATTTTATAGGTGCCAGGTTAGACACAAGGAGATTAAAAGCCTTCCTCACTGCGGACAGAGTTCAAAATCTGCAACTCCAGGTGCGGGCCATTCTCCACTCAAGCTCAGTTCCGGCGGAGTTGGTCCTGAGGGCTCTAGGGTCCATGGCAGCTGCTATAGTGCTTCTTCCTCTCGCCAGGTTCAATATGCGCATCCTCCAATGGACACTCCTAGTCCAGTGGTCGTATCTTGCTCTTCCTATGCATCATCACATTGCGATCAGCAAGGCTTGCAAGCGGTCCCTCCTGTGGTGGCTACACTCTCCAGATCTCCACGGAGGCCACCCATTTTGTGCTTCTCCCCCTCTCGCCACGGTGACCACGGACACCTCCCACCTCAGGTGGGGGGGGGGCATTTTGCAGGCCGGACCGTCCAAGGCACGTGGAACGATTCAGAGACCTTACTGCATATCAACGTTCTAGAGATGAGAGCAGTGCTCTTAGCGTTGCTAGCACTTCAGGCCTTTCTTCCCTTGGGAACAATTGCGATTCAATCGGACAACATGTCGGTTGTCTGGTATATCAACAAGCAAGGAGGAACCAGGTCTTACCCTCTTTGTCGAGAAGCCATGAGAGTTTGGGAATGGGCAATCTCCACCAACCGCTTTCTCATAGCAATGCATATTCCGGGTCGGTCCAACATCCTGGCGGACAAACTCAGTCGCACCATTCTCACCCCTTACGAGTGATCTCTCAATACTCAGGTAGCGGAACGCATATTCGCACGGTGGGGAACTCCTTGTTGCGATCTTTTTGCCTCTCCCTCAAACACCAAGTGTGACAGTTTTTTCGCTCTGATACCTCCTCCCGGAGGTTCCCCAAGAGACGCTCTGGTGCATGCTTGGCCACCCGGTCTTCTTTATGCTTATTCCCCCTTGCCTCTGATGCTCCAAGTTCTTCAGAAAGCCTCTCGGTTGGGGTGCAGAATGATTCTCATTGCTCCGTTTTGGCCTCGACAGATCTGGTTCCCCTTCCTAAGGTCTCACTCTGTGAATCCTCCTTGGATTCTAGATCCCATTCCGGATCTGATATCTCATCCATCCCACTTATCTCCTCTGAACCTGGACAACCTGAAGCTGACCGCTTGGCTGCTCCAGTTCCACTCTTGATCAGGACTCCCGGTATTTCGTCCCCTGTTAAGGCCATTCTGGTGGCAGCTCATAAGCCATCCACTAGGAAAGTCTACCGCAGCAAGTGGAAACGGTTCTCGTTGTGGGCGGAGCGGCAAGGCCTAAACCCCTTCACAGTTCCTCTCCCTTTGGTGCTTGATTTCTTAACCACTCTTTTTAATGATGGTGCCAGCAGTTCCACGGTCAAAGTACAACTTGCAGCAATTTCCCATTATCACATTGGTCATGACTCCAATCCACTGATGTCGGCCAAGTTGTGTAAGATTTTCCTTAAAGGTACTTTTCTTCTCAGGCCCCCTGTAAAGCAAGCGGTTCCTCCTTGGGACCTTTCCTTAGTTCTCCAGGCCTTGACCGCCCCCCCCCCCATCGAACCGGCGGCTACGGTAGATCTGAAATTCTTATCTTTCAAGACCGCCTTCTTAGTAGCCATTACTTTGGCCAAGAGAGTTTCAGAGCTTCAAGCATTATCAGCTAAACCTCCTTACTTGGTCTTTCATCCGGACCGTGTTTACCTCAGGACCAACCCGTCCTTTCTTCCTAAGGTAGCTTCTGAAGCAAACATTAATCAATCCATTAACCTCCCTGTCTTCTTTCCTAAATATGAAAACAAAGGTGAATACAAGCTTCACTCCTTAGATGTTCACAGGCAACTTAGATTTTATCTAAACAGGACGGCTGGTCATAGGCAATCCGACCAGTTGTTCATTTCCTTTGCTAAATTTATTTTGGGCAAACCAATTTCTAAAGTCTCATTATCTCGCTGGATTTCACAATGTATCTTATTGGCTTATCAAGCTTCGGGAAGGCCCGCACCGGAGGGTGTACATGCCCATTCAACCCGGTCAGTCTCTACCTCGGCAGCCTTTAAGGCTAGGATTCCTCTAGATGATATTTGTGCAGCAGTCACGTGGGCTTCATCTCATACTTTTATTTCCCACTACAAGTTGGATCTTGCATCTAGGGGTAGAGCATCCTTTGGCTCCGGTGCTCCGGAATATCCTTCCATGATGGCCGCCCAAGATTCAGGTAGCTGGGGACTCTGTCCCACAGGTTGCAGACAAATGAATCTCCTACTTCAGATTTAGAAGTTATGTACTCACCATAACGTTCCATCTGAGTAGGTGTATTCATTTGTCTGCAACCATCCCGCCCTCCTATCCCCCTGGCCTTTCAGTTTCCTGCATATGATGTGTTACCCTTTTCAGGGTGTTCTTGCTGTTGGCAAACTCGATCTGAGGTCATGAGGGTAGAGCAGGGCATTATGGGTGAGGGGAGGAGCTGAGAGCTTGGATCCATAGCTGGTAAACCATGCCGGTTCGGATCCGATATCGGATCCATAACCCACAGGTTGCAGACAAATGAATACACCTACTCAGATGGAACGTTATGGTGAGTACATAACTTCTAATTTTAGATAGGAAAAGAGTTTTATTGAGCTGTCATGTGACTCTCAGTCACTTTTTAAAGTGAAGTGCAACTTTTTACTTTTGTGGGAAAAGGTTGTTAAAACCATGTTATTTTATTGTTCTGTTTAAAACTTTTGGGGAGTGAGTTGTGTGTTTGTCATGTTTTTCACATTTTTTTAAGGTAAAAAACTTTATTACTTACCTGTTTTATCCATGCTTCAGGCTTCATTCTCAGCTTCACTACTGAACAACTTATCCATTCCTCAATTCTTCCTTGTTCCAGCCACAAAAAGAAGGCAGCTTCTTGACAACCTTTTGTCTCTTCCGCAGTCTACACATTTGCCAAAGCTACAGAGGGGTGACTCTACTGTTGTCATTTCAGGTTCCTCAAAGCATTCATCTTGTACCTTGGCTCCCTCTGGTGTAGTCCCTATAGCCACCATGGACTGAGGGCTATACACGTCCTCTGTGGCTGTTGAATTGTCTTTGATAGACGAGAGAACCACTCGTTAGTCTCAGTGGAAGGAGCAAGGAATGCTTCTTTGCCTTCCCAGAGTAGGATGCCTGTTGACAGGGGTGCTGCGGATGACTGTAGTCTGTCTGCTTCTATGCATATTCCTGTTAAGTAAGTTAAACATTTGTCTGACCTGTTTCTGTTACTTTAGACAGGAATGGTTTATTGGGCTTAGCTCAAGACTTAGCTCAGACCCTTGTTCCTTCTAATTGTGGTGTTACTGGTAAGAGGAAAAGGATTCTTCACTTGCTGAAGATTCCCAGTGTATTGAGCAGGAAAATTATCCATAACCAGAATGAACCAATTGTTTCAGTGGGAAAAGTATGCTCTTTCCCCATTCTTAAAAAATAATAGTATGATTTATTACAACTGGAATTTCATGAACCCAGTCCTTTCTCTACTTCTTGCAACATTGGAGAATATTTTTATTACAGCCTTTAACTTGCCTGGCAGCCAGCCTGCTGCCCTTAAGATAGCAGAGATTGTATAAAGTTCCTTAGTCATACAGTGTTTATTTTATAATCCAGATCCAGCCTTGCAGTGTGTTCTTTGGTAAATCCTGCTGCTGCTAAACATCTGGTCAATACTAATCCTCCCCCTCTGATAAGGATGGGGAAGCACTTGACAAATTTCGGAGAAAACTGTACACTTCTGCCACACTTATTTTTAGCATTCTTAATAGTCACACTCGTATGTTAAAGTTTATGCTTCTATCATTTGAAAATATGAGGAGTATTATAGCCACCTTTTTTCTTCTGAGGAAAACTCTTCTAGGAATGCTCATATTGCTTCTGTGTCTCAAGTGATGAGCACTCTTTGAAGTGTACTTATAATTCAGCTAATGCCTCTTCCAGAGCAGCTGCTACTGGAACTGTTATGAGAAGGTTTGCTTGATTAGGTGCACAGAATTTACCTGAGATTGTTAAAGTGGAAATGTATTCTCCTTTAGCTAGAGAGGCTGTTTTTGGGCTGTCTGCTTCTTAGATCCTGAAAATAAAAGTATGAAGAGAGAAGGAATCTGATTCAGAGGGTTACTTGTTTTTTCAGCCTTCTTTCTCCAAGTTTGTTAAAGATTTTCCACCTGCCTGTACACCCTTGTATAGAAATCAAAATAACCAGATGCAGCACGATTCTGGCAAACCCACTTTCAAAAAAAAAAAATGGCAATTGGGCACCAAAAAGGGAGGTGCCCCCCTCCAGAAACTCAGACAATCTAACAAGTCTGAATAACTATCTGCAGAATGTCCCCTTCCCACCATGGCAAGCTTTTAGTCATCTCTAAAATCCTGGTCTCTATTTCTGTCATTGGCATTGAATAATCTCACACAAATGGGTTCTAAAAATTATTTATCAGGGATACAGATGGCAATGGGAATCTCCCACTCCTTTTAGGATATTCTTCCTCATCCACCAAATCAAACGTCTTTTTTCCCCTCCTGTTATTCAGCATCTACTGGCTCAGGGGGTCAAAGAAGTTGTCCCTGTTTTTCTGATTGGGAAATGTGTTATTCAAGACAATTTCTGGTACCAAAGATAGACACCTGTTAGAGAACCAGTCTTGGATCTTTACTTTCTAAATCAGTTTGTGAAAGTCCATGCATTCAAAATGCTATTGATTTATGACCTGTTACTTCTGATTCCGTTTAAATTTCTTAGTCGCTCTAGACTGAAAGGATGCTTATCATTGCATTCTTATAGCCTCAATTTCAAATGTTTCTTAAAGTTTTATGTGTCTGGCTTACACTCTCACTTATATGCATTACTGATAGGGTTATCCACTTTTCCAAGGGTACTCTGTGTCTTATCCCAGTCATAGCCTATTGCTTATTGCAAACTGAAAGGCATTCACATTTCTCCTGATTTAGATGACTTGCTTATTCTTGCAATGTCTTTTTCAAATTGTCAAGAGTCTTTTAATTGGGTGGGAGATCTCCTTCATAGACTATGATTTCAAGAGAGCATCCAAAAAACTTGTTTGACGCCTTCACACAGGATTGTTTTCCTGGGGCGTTTACTCAATACCTCAGTTCAAAGAGCTTTTCTTCTACAGGACAAGGTAGATCTATATCTAGATCTATTCCTGAGCTTTTCCACTTAGTCCAAACCTTCAGCAATGGCATTTTTTTTTAGGATACTAGAATTCATGGCATCCATGATTTGCATGAGTCCTATAACCAGACTCCACATGTAAAAGATTCAGTGGTACCTACAATCTATAAGGACCCAACAAAAGCTCCTTCTGGCATTTTAGATTCCTCTCTTGGGATTTGTAAAAATGGAACTGCTTTGGTGTAGAGAGTCCAAATGTATTTGAATTCTGATCTCCCATTTTCCCTTCCAGCTCCAGCATAGTTTGTAAATACAGTGCCTCAGACATTGGTTGGGGAGCAGTGTCTATGGAAGTGTAAAAATACAGGGTCTTTGAAACAAAAAGGACAGACCAAAACACACAAATGTAAAAGATATGTTGGCAGTAATTAATCCTCTCAACTGCCTGTGGTCTCCTGGATCAGCTCAAGTGATTATAGACAGCACCATTGTGATGTGCTACATAAACAGACCATAACTTGCTCTCTATACAGACTTCATGGTAGCCTAGGATATAGCGTTTCAGCACAATCTCACTCTACAAGCATCTTACATCCTTTTCGAACAAAATTGTGTGGGAGATCCTTACAAATGGAAATTGACTTGGAAAGTCTTTCAGGAATTAATCCAGTTGTGTGGAACACATCAGATAGATCTATTCACCTCCATTAATAACAAACAACTGGCAAAATTCTCCTCTGGGACTTTTTGCAAGCTGGCCTGGTAAACAGCTGCATTTTTATTTATCTGGACAGGAATGCTCCTGTATGCTTTCTTACCCTTTCCATTAATATCCAGGGTCATTCTGAAGATTTGGAAGGACACTCCAAAGGCTAGTGTAGCGACTCCCTTCTTACGCAAGCAGCAGTGATTCTCCCTTCTTTTGGAAAATTGCCAAGGGCAATTACCACAAACTTCTCCATAGAACAGACCTACTCATACAAGACAGGCATTGTTTGATACACCCCAACTTGAAACAAATTTAAGTAACTGGATAGATGATAAAGTTTTGCTGTCTTTTGTTCAACTGTTTTCTGAGTACGTGCAGCAGGTATTAATGGAAGCAAAGAAATCTGCTACTAGTTAAAATATTTTTGAAAGGCATATTGTATACCAAGCCTCTTAGAGAACAGGTGGCTCCTCCTTGGAATCAACTTTATCTAGGAAAAGGTAACATTTGCTTTGTCTGCAAGCAGCCTGTCAAGCTGATTTGAGTTTCATAACAAATGTTTGTCAAATGCCATTTCCTTTTGTTATACCCATCAAAACAAGGCAGTTCTGGGCAGGGTTGTGGTACACTCTACCAGGGCTTTGACGTCGTCAGTGGCTTTTTAGAAAAGGATGGATTCTAGAAATATTCTAGAAGGAGCAATTTGACTCTCTGCACATACATTTATAAAGCACCACCAGCTAGGGGGCTTCTGGACTCTCATCCTTCTTCCTCCCAGTCAGTATAAGCTATGGTAGTCTAACCATATAGTCAAGGTTACTGCAGCAGAAATCAAATCACGAACATAGTACAGTTGTGTAAATGAACGTACCATAATAATAGACTTTGGAATGATCATAACTGTAGTAGCCACTCCCTCTACCCCCCTTATTTTTGTTTATTTATTTTGTTGTCACGTTGAGGACTTTGAATTTTACTTACCAGTCATTGACCTCTTACAGGGCTCTAGCCTCCTTCTCTCAATTGGTAAGAAATCTCTGAAGGGCTTGGCACCCAAACCATTGATCATCTTCAGCTTTGTTCAGGCTGCAATTGTCTGGGCGCATAGAAGGTGCCCTTAAGCTCTGGAAGCTGGCCTGCTGTTATATCCTATGCATATCTAAAGCTTCTGCAGCATTGATCATTCAAACAACTACTGTTATAGTTAAGTGTACTTACACAAATGTACTTTCCCACCATTCCCTCATCTCACCCATTGTGTAATGTTATTCTTTGTCCACAGGCAATACCCTCTTTTGTTTTCATATGCAGTCTGTCCCTTGGTCCTTCAAGAAACCATTGCAAAGTCCCTTTATAGCTTTAGTATCTACTGTGTAGTTACTGATTCCTGAATACTTTTATTTTGCTGAAGGATGGAATTTTAATTTGATGCAATGTTCTACAGAAGCAACTGTTTGGAACCTATTTGTACACATGCATGCATATTTCTCAGTGAAATATTGCAAACAAACTTAGGCTGAGAAAACGTCATTGAAAATTATGGTTCTTGCATCCTTCTTTGGTCCTGGCAGACACATTCAAAATATTTATTGGTTACATGCAACTGTGTCAGCTGATTATTGTCAGTTTGGCACGCTGATGTCTTCTCTAAAGGCAGAAGGAAACTAATATGTGGAACATGGTGTACTACATTCTCATTATACTGGAAGTAAGGTGCCATGTTTCACCAGACAAGGTAATATTTCCTGTTACTGCATATGGAATGAGGCATAGTCTCCATGTATTGACGGGGGCAGTATGCTGCCACATAAACCAGTATTGCAATGCATTAAATCTTTGTGGGTGGGAGTAGAATGGTATCTTTGAGAGTATTTTTGTACCAAACCATCTTATGAAAAGTCCCTGATTTTTTGTTATGGACTACTGAAGGGGAGCTAATATGGTGTCTTATACTTTATTAGCAGATTCAGTTTTTCAGATGACTTTCGAGTGCTGATCAAAAGGAAGGCTGCAAATAATACATACACTATATGTGCAATAAGTTGGCAATGCACTAAAATAAAAATAACCACAAATATTTCAATGGGCAAGGCAGCATTTCTGTTACTGCATGTAAGGTGAGCCCTAAGCTGTATAGACTGACAAAAGCAAAGAGCTGATGTGTAATTTAGATTGAATTCAATGAAATCCCAGAGGTAGAAATACTTTCTTGGCTGTTTTAAGCAAAGGTGTCTTATTAGGATTATCCATATGGCCTATTATACTGCAAGTGGTGTTTCCAATGACTTAGGGTGTCACAGTCTGGCATTTTACTTTGTTTCAGGTAGGTTATTTAACTTATTCTGTAATGGAAGATTGAAACTGGCATGCAGAGTATGTGTGTACTAAGTTGTCAATACACCTGCAAAAAAAAAACATGGTAAGGCAAGATTTCTATTACTGCATATACTGTGGGACCTAAACTCCTTATACATCTTAAAGGCCATATATGCCATGTAAATCAGGACTGAGGTGCAATGGAATCCTTGGGCAGAATAATTTCCTTGATTGTGTTTTCTACTGAAATCTGTATCTTCACTGTATCTTGTGAGAATTCCCTGAGTTTATTATTATGAAATGTCTTTGGAGATTTCAAATTTGAGGTCTTAACACATTGTTTCATATAACATTTGTTGTGACATGTGCATTACATCTAGTGTCCGTTAGGGAAGTGGGTTGTTTTATCCTTGTTCAAAAGTGAGGTGAAAACTAATGTCTAGACTGTGCATTCAATTTTCATTACATCAGAAGTGCAAATTCATAAATATTTTGTTGGGTAAGGCAACATTTATGTCACTAAATATAAGGTGATTCTCAGTTTCATGTATGGACAAAAGCAATATGCTGTCTTGTTTATCAAGACTGAGATGCAGTGAAATAATTGAAAGTAGATTGGTGTTCTCGAGTGTGTTTGTACATAAATGTAATTTTAGAATTTATATAATAATTTATGTATTTAATATTTTTTTACTGTTGACTGACACAGAGGGTATGATATGGTCTGTTATACTTGGGATGCAAATACAGTGTTTCAGAGAACTTTTGATGTCACAGTCTTGCATTATAGCTGATTTACATGGAGGGAGGCTGTATGGTTTTCAGTTAAAAGGTGGTGTGGGGGGGGGGCAAAGTACTCTTCTACATTACACCAAAAGTAAAAACATGCAGTATATCTCTATAACTGCATGTAGATTGAAGTCTCAATATGCTGAGAAAACTGGGGTGATATGAAATGCTCGAGAATAGAATGTCATTGTTGAGTGTGGTTTGCACACAAGAATCGTATTAGAATTGCTTAAATTTGCTTTGTTATTAACTGTGTTCAGGGAACTGATATATGGCCTGTTACACTTGTGGCGCAAATGTAGTGTTTTAGAGACTATTGTAATAGATTGGTATTGTACCCCCTTTCCATACATTTGAGTTTCAGACTTCGCTTCCTTCAGAAAATGCATGCTAACACAAATCCTGTTGTCCCTACATTATTTTAGGCATTGTCCAGATTTCTTTCATGAAGAGGTTGAAAGGTATGCCAGTTCAACCTGTAATTTGAAGGAATGGTGAAAGTAATGTCCATAATGTACATGCACTAAGTCCTCATCTTGCTAGAAGTAAATGTGTATTTATCCACAAAAAATTATTTTTCCTCACAGTTGTAACATTCTGTGTCTAGATTCCCTTGATTTCAAGTGGTGGGGTCACTCTTAGCATTGTGTTGCAATGAAACCATTCTGCTAGAATAACTGTCTTAGCTAGGTACATTTTGTAGCTGAACATCCCATTATTTCAGGAAAAGTTCATAATGAAATCTCAAGGAGAGATTGCGATATGGCTTTTAATACTTTGGTTGTACATGGAGGTATTCGTGTGCCTTTGATGTCACACACTGATATTTTGCATTATTCTTAGTTTCTGTTACAAATGGATTGTTGAATGTCAGAAGAATACTTCTGTACTGTGTCTCATTACATTAAAAGTAAAAATCACTTTAAACATATCATAGTTATAATGCAATCCTCTCAAGCATCTGAAGTGAAGGGTCAAATTCATCACTGAGCTGCACTAAAATCCCTGAGATTAGAGTAGCAGTCATGCATTTTGTAGATGAACACTGTGTCGATGCTTGAAAGTTGTATAAGGACATCTCAAAGGGAACTCTGGTATTGCCTTTTATGCAGTGGAAGTAGATGCACTGCCAGGTATTTTGTATAATACTTAGTTTCAATTGAGAGTGTGATATGTGACTTTAGTGTTCCATATGGTACAGTGTATTGCCTAACATTGTGTGCAGTTACATACAACAGCTGCGCATGCTGTATTGTAGTTAGTCATGTTAGTAGTGTAACTCATAAACTTCAAGTGTGGTACTGACATGCTGACATAATATTTCTATAAATTCTGCACTGGTGCATATAGTTTACACCTGTGTTTACTATGCACATCAGGTTGAAATTCAGAAGCATATACAATTATTAATTTTCTGTGTATATAAGGAAGGATGTATACGCAATGTGATCTGTCATGTACTTTCTTACTGTTTCATGTGAATGGTATGTCTCACAGTGTATTGCCTCTGTCTCCATAGATGCATACAGTAATTAGTACTGCAACACAGCCACAAACCACAAATGAATTCACTGCTCATTGGCATTTCACACAGGCCTCAACTCTTACTACTGCTTTTTGCTGCAAAACTGATCTCTGAATCTTCAGACTACACCCACATGAATCACCTCATGGAGATTATGGTGCTTACTCCTTGAAGGATAGGTGTTCACTTTTATTTCAGGAGTCAGAGGTTTCTACTGAAGTAAGTATAAACAGGATGTTTCCGTGTATTTCACCTCCACTGTAACATAGAAAGATGTTTTTACAGGTAATACAGCTTCTTTACTAAAGGTTGGGTAAGAGAACAAGTGATTCTCAACTTGATAACCTGTGTTGAGACATCAGTGATAAAGATGCACTCCTTTCAGTTCTTCCAGTTGTCACTGGTCAATGGAGAGGATCAATTGAGTAGTAACCAATGTAGGGGTGGGGCACTCAGGCCAGAATATTGTGTTGGAAGGTGGATTATGTTGTGAAGCAGAATTTGAACTATAACACCTGAGCTTTCTGTTGCAGGTCCTGTGGACATTGCATTTCACAACTCTTCCACTTGCTTGCCAGGATTCACTCAAACTTTGGAGGCTTATTGCCCATACATGTAAAGAAAATTTCTTTTGCATAATATCCATAAGAGATTTGGTGGTGGTGTGGAGTTGTTGATTGGCTGAGCTTGTCGTATATCAGTCTGAGGACAGAATGAAAGGGTTCACTTGTCACAATGCACTTTTACTGCCACGTTGCCTGCAATTGCTGGTGTACAATAATATGTGCATTGATGTAATAGTTGTGCTGCTCAGCAGTATTAACACTAAGCAACACAGAAGCTTTCAGCCAAATGTACAGTTTCTTGCATGCTTTTGAATAGGTTGGTCTGTATTTGGACCATATTCTGTAAACTCTGCCTGACTACTTCGGTGATCTATATGGGTTTATATGAATCATGGTCAGAGCTGTGGCACTTCATTTGCATAAGTAGTATATACCCAACTTCTTTTAGATATACAACAGTGTATATAAACTTGTTCTACAGCTCAGTGACTTTTTTAATTGTATAGTGTTGTAAAAGTTGCGTATGTGTCTTTATACTTGGTTAATCAAATGTGTGTGCATTCTATAGCTGAGGGTCATAACATGACACATTAAAGCAAATTTCTCAGACTATATGTTTATACAGCTACTGCCCTATTTTGTTATATAGACCACACAAATCGCATATGTAGCCGCTTGAGTTCTCTCTCTCTTGCAAAATTTTGGCTTCCATCAGCCATGCATATTTTGCATTTTTTAGGATGACAAACTCAAAAGAACAAAAATACCCTTCTCAGAAAAAAGTTTCCATTTTCTGTCATTTTATATGTCACAGAAACATAGTGGTTTACTTATTTTGACACACAAGCACATTTGATATTTTTTGTCAGTTTTTTAAAGCTATTACATTAGACAATATGTGATAAAAACCTGATTATTCAGTGGTCTTATCCTTCAAATGTTATATAAGAATAATTTGGAGCAGTAGAGAGAGACATTTGAAGGTACGTTTAAATTAGGGTAAAAAAAAACTATTGAAATTTGGCCCATAACACATCTTTAACGTGCCAGTTCTGGCAGTCTGCCCATCAGTGAAGCTGTTCTGGGCTTAAGGCGGTGTATTTACATCTACACAGATTTGTTTCTATGGTCGTCATAATTCTGTAAGCTGATTCGTTTGTAAATACTTCAGTGGTCACTCAGTAAATTACATTTATGGTTGACTAATCAGTAGATCCTTAATGCAGATTCATTACTAAATATTATAATTTGTTTAATGTTCACATGCCAGATTGCAGTTATGGGTCAGTACTGCATCACTATTATTATGTTAGAAATGAACTACAAATCTTAAAATTTTCCATAACTTATACCCGCATTTAATTTTTTATGTGCAACTGATAAATGGAGTGTAGCCATGACAAATTAATTGGCTTTCTGTTATTGTGTAGATGAGCCCATTTCTGGGCATGATTCACCAAAACAGCAGATATTATTGGTGATGTTGAAATCTCACCTTCACACAGGACACTGTTTTTAGTAAATATTTCAAAACAAGGGAGTAGGATGCCCATTTTTGCACTATGTCCCTCTATTGCTTAATTGCAGCTACTGATTGCATATTCTGGCTATACTTTCAGTACTGATTACGGCATTCAGTAAGGTGCTACTTTTCTCTGCTTTTGACCTTCTGCTGCCTATTGAATAACTGGGCAGCAAAGACCTTAAACTGCTGAGTTGTTCTTACTTATACTAAGAAGTAACAACAATACACCACATGTCACTATCCTGTGAGTGGAGCTGAGGCTAGCAAGTGATGCAACAGTATCTGATTTACCTAATGCATATCCACTGTTTGGGGCACATGTCTGTTTTTAACAGTGGCTGCAGTATTAGCAGTACAAGACAATTCAAAATACCACAACCTTTCACTTAGTTTATAGTGCTGTTAGACTATGTAAGATTTATTGTATATTTATTACTTGTGCTGCACACTGTATAATTGCCATTTGTTTATTGAGAAGAGTATGGTGCATCTGATATTTAGTAGGCAGACTGCTGTTTCATTAATTAACCAAATGTATGTCCAATTTTGATTTCCTCATATATTCCACCTTTATTGTTTTCTTTTTTATACAGCAGATAGCGACAGAGATTGCCATTTCACAAAAGGTTTTGAGGGCCTTTGAGTGTGTGAACATCATTCAGCTCCTTCTAAGAAGTCCCACTGTTTGGCGACATGCACACTACCCTGGCATAAAGAGGAATACAGTTTAGCTATTTACTTTCAGCCACTCTAAATGCTGATTGTTTCCCTTAAGGGTTTCCCAACCCCCAGCCCAAATATATTCTGTCCAGCTATACCTGAATAGTAAAATATCAGTACAGTGAATTTAGCTTCAGTGAATAACTGTACTTTGTGATTAATTTGTAGCAAAATATAATTTGGCAAAATTGTATACTCGCATTTTGGTACCATTGAGGTTTGCATGCTGATGTGCTTGTTGCTAGCGAACCGCATTGCTTGTCTGTGTTTTTTTATCACAACACTCCTATATCACTTCCTTTATAACTTGTCCCCCCCTACTCATTCTCTCTATCATCATTTCTCACTTAGGACTAATATATCTGTTTACATATCCCACCAGTAATTTTATTTCTCTTACTATCCACCTCCAAGAGCTGCTTAATAATCAACTTTCCCTTTTACTTATTGCCACTTACAACATCCATAATCATATCCACACCACTCACTCTTGCTTACACACCTGTCAACCTTCTAGCACAAGAAATTGGAACAAAGCCAAAAAAACAATGGTGGGACAAAGGCCAGAAATCAGAAGATATTTTAATTACCCTTGTAAGCTTAGAAAATTGCTAGAATAGCGGCATTTGCATTTTCATCCATTTTTGTAGGATATGAAATCTGAAACTCAAATGTCTGTCATTATTTAGTAGCTTCAATCTTCACTGATCTGACAGAAATCCACAAATGTTATGAGAAGCAGACCAAAAATATGAGGCCAAAGATCTTGTCAGTTGAGTGGTATGCTTGCCAAGTATCTCATCTCCCTTTCCCATTAGCACATCCTCAAACTTTTCTTCTGTATGAAACGGGTGACATAGATGGAACTCAACCCTGATCTTCTCTCCACCAACTACATAGCTGGCTAATACACAGCTCTTCACTCATAATTTCTAAAGGTGTATCTACTTCCTATGAGTATACTTGCAGCCAAAATGAAACATGACAGACATCCCAGCTCCATTTCAGTTAAATATTCCATTTTTACCAACAATAGGTCTTGTATTGATAAGTGGGTAGAGCAGCACTCCTAAATGATAACTTTGCTGCCCTGAGTCCAGAGGTCATAGCCAAAGCTGACTGCACCTCAGATACTGACCCAAACTGGATCTTCATATGGCAGTTGTGTATATTCCTCCTCCATCATCCATTGCTATTCTGGACAGGACACCTAAACATACCACTCTTCTCTATGGTCAGCAAAACATGCCATTATTGGTAATTTAAACATTAATCGGGCTTGCCACCTCAAAAGCAATATTCACAGAATAGCGATCTCTTTCCAACTCACAATTTAACAATGAGACAATACTTAACCCAATAACTAATCAGTCATTCATAATATCCCATAAAAGCTGAAATCTTAAAAGGTTCTATCCAATGCACTTTGGTTTAGTTTCTGTTGCCCAGTTATTTCGTGGTGGTATTTAAGAACATCTAAACATCCACCCCAAATCATTTACTTTGGATAGATCACCGACAACTATGAACCATCCCTCATTACTGACTTACAGTTAACAGACCGAAGTGTTCTCTACAGTTGTACTAACCCCCCATTCTACAATTTCATCAAAGCCATCCCAGAAAGGCCTTTCTTTCCTCAAAAAAAAAAGTCAGGGTTAAAGACAGACAAATACCTGGCAAACTAATGAGGTTAAAGACAAAAAAACAAAGCAGAGATAAAGCATGGAACAATGATCTAAACAATGATAATTTGTATTCTGTGCTTTAGAACCTCAGAAAGGGAGTTAGAATGCCTACCCATATAGTAAAGATTGCACTTTAGAAACCTGCAGCAACGTAGGGTTGGCCAAACAGAGCAATTTTTGGCAAACAATTAAAATGTTGCTGCCAACAACTTATTCCCCAAAGGACAGCAACTAATCTTCTTTCAAAAAACTTGCTCATCAGCATTACTAAACTGGTTGGCAAACCTCCTCAAATAAATCAATAGCCATCTCCCAACCTACCATGTCATTTCTTGCTCCCTGTCGGGCATATACCTTCAGTTTCTTTCTGCTTAAAAATATCCAAAAGGAGTTCTTTGTTTGAAATTAAGACGATTGCTCCTTATATCCGACTTTCATACTATTCACCCAAACCTCTTTAGATTAGGTAGCCAAATACAATGTCAGCCTCTTTCCTTCATTTATAATCTTTCTCAGTATCCATTGTTCTCAGTAGTTTCAAACATTCTGTCATTATCCCAGTGCCTAAAATTTCTGCATTCTCTTCTGTGTCCAATTTTTGGTCAGTCACTCACTGTCAGATATTCTAGAAAAGCTGCTCTATAATCAAATTCTATACTACATCAGTAAATAAAACATCTTAACTGGACATGGATTTTCCCCAAAGTACAGCACAATTACTATGTTTTACTATACTAGTAATCAAATACTTGAGAATATGGACAGTGGGTTATTAAGTGGGGTCATTTCTGTTGATATGAAACTCACCTTTGAAGCAGTTGATCACACTATGCTTCTGAGAAAACTTTCAGACTCTGGATTTTCAGAAGAGGTCAAAGACTGGTTTAGAAGCTATTTCATATTCAGAACTTTGAGAGTAAAAGGACCAAAAATCACAGAGTGAAATAACTATACTGTCTTCAGTTGTCCCCTATGGTTCTATTCTCAACCTTCTTTTGTTTTCATTACTTCTAAATGATGTTTCATGGGACCTGTCACACTTCTGCTACAACTTCAATGCAGACTATATAGCCATTACCCACGCTAGCACTAATACTAATGCTATCAAACAGGGTTTACAACAGGACTTCAATCTCTGAAACTGACTAATTACCAGTAAACTAGTTATAAATTACTTCTAAAATAAAAGTCGTATAAACTGAAAACTCAAAATGCTTTAAAAATACCACTGATGATGTAATCAGTGGTCCAACAGACCTGTACTGCCAGTTACTGCTATCCATAAATATCTCAGAACCTACTTTGATCAGTTTTCATTTAATATACACACAGAATTATGTGATGGCAAAGCACTGGCTCAACTTAAAATCTCCTACAGAATTTCTAATCTTCTTGCCCCAGATACAAGTTGAGAAGTTGCCCTGAATGTCCTTATTCCAGTGCTAGAATATGGTCTTCCCATTGTTTCAACACTTTCTCCTCAGAATACTACTTTTTTGCAGGCAACTGAACATCATTGTATTATGCCAAGGAAACACAACTGGCATCCCATCACAACTAGAGCGTCAGTACTCTTAATTATTCTTGTACTGAAATTACTGTATGACAGATGCTAACCTGCTCTACAACTCCTGTCAGCTTTCAGGAAACACTCTTACACACTTAGGAGGTGAGAAGTGATTTTATTAGCTAGGCCCGCTTTTCGGCTTTCCATTACAGAAACAGTTTACAGCAAACTTGCACCCACTTGCTAGACTGCTATACCAGCCAACATCAGATAACATGAGAATGTGGTGCAGTTTAGGCAGAAGTTAAAGGAGCAGATATGCTCAAAGTAAATGTATTTATTTTAGATGTGTTGGTTGAAATGCTTTCTCCATGCTGCTTAAGTCTACCACATACATCCATAAACCTGCATGCTCTTTAATATATGATCAGACTAACCTGTTATTTGCTGCTGATGTCAATTACTCTATACTGCTGATTTCATTTATTGTGTGTGTGTAAGTGTATGTGTATATATATATATATATATATATGTGTGTGTGTGTGTGTGTGTGTGTGTGTGTGTGTGTGTGTGTGTGTGTGTGTGTGTGTGTGTGTGTGTGTGTGTGTTATATGCTAGACACAGACACACACGTGTGTATGTATGTATGTATATATGTGTGTATGTATATATATATATATATATATATATATATATATATATATGTGTGTGTGTGTGTGTGTGTGTGTATATATATCTATATATGTATATATGTATGTGTGTATATATATATATATATATATATATATATATATATATATATGTGTGTGTGTTATGTCCTAGTCTGAACATCGAAAGTACGTTTAAGCGAAACGTACTTAAGCAAATTCACTTTTGTGAAAGTGCATTTTATCAAAAATGCACTTTCGCAAAAAAGAAAAAAAAAACATGCAGTTTGCATGTAGATTTAGTTGTACATCAACATGTAGTGTTGATTGTACAACTAAGCAAGCTGTTGCTTATATCGTGGTACAGCGGGGATAAGGGAAAATTCCCTTTTCCCCTCTATAGTGCGATCTTGGAGTGCGAATATTAAAGTATAGGGGTGTGGTGGGGGCAAAGCCCCCTGCATAAACGTGAGTAGTGTTTTATTTGTGTAGGTTTTTTGGTGTGTTTTTTTTTTTTCGTGAAAGTGCATTTTCGATAAAATGCACTTTTGCGAAAGTGAGTTCGCTCATGTATGTTTCGCTGAAACGTACTTTCGATGTTACAACATAGATTCATATATATATATATATATATATATATATATATATATATATATATATATATATATATATGTATATATGTATAATAATCTTGTACTATTACTACTTATTTGTACACTTATTTTACTTTGTCCTGCTGATCTCATTTGTTTTGCATATATGTATGGGTCCCTATCACATGATCAAGTTTTCAGAAACTCTCACTCCATATGATTGAAACCATATGATCGAGTTTTTGAAAACTGGAAGAGTTTGAATGGAGATCGCTCTAGAGCGAGGATCAGGAAATTTACCTTTTTCCTCACTGTAGTGCAATCTCAATGTTGATATATATAATTTCTAGGTGGTGTGGAGGCTGCAGGGGTTTGCCTCCCTGCAAAAACGGAAAAAAGTTAGACATTTTTTGGTGTGGGTTTTGTTTTTTTTTTTTTACGAT
Organism: Protopterus annectens; assembly: GCF_019279795.1. NCBI lineage: Eukaryota > Metazoa > Chordata > Ceratodontiformes > Protopteridae > Protopterus > Protopterus annectens. Next base: position 541,914,827 of record NC_056749.1, read on the forward strand.
CAAGTTTTCGGAAGCTCGATCATATGGTCTCTTTGATATTTTTTCTAGTTTCCGAAAAGTCAGTCATCTAATATAGACCCATATGCATATATATGTGTGTGTGTGTGTGTGTGTGTATATATATATATATATATATATATATATATATATATATATATATATATATATATATATATATATATATATACTTTGTTTAAATGAAAGTACATTTAAACAAATCTGACTTACCCGAGCTGATTTCTCCGAAACAACCTTTCAACGAATGCACAGACTTGCCAAATTCCTTTCCCTGTGAAAAGAACCACTTGGCCACCAGACTTTTCATTTCCTTCTTCACTCCAAAATGTCAATCTTCATATTTGGGAGCTTCTGCTTCCACACTCCTTATAGTTAAGATGGAGCCTGAAAGTCTTTTCCTGTTTCCTGCTAGGTTTATCCTCCATCATTTGTCATGACATATAGCCAGTTACTGAAACTGTAATTAAAACAGTGAGCAGCTTGAGACTGTTACTAACCAAAGTTATGGCTGAATCAAGGGCTGATGTGATTTTGGTTACTTATGAAATTTTTAGGCTGCTATACTTAGGTCTGCCCTGTCTCCTGTACTCCCTATCATTGATGATGAAAGGCTGAAAGAGGCCATTGTCCAAACTCTGGGTATAAAGTCCTGTACCTCATCTCTTCTACCTGCTGTGCCTGGGTGCAGAAACTCTTTGACATACCTTTTTCAACACAATCCACCTTTTCAATTCCAGTCGTGTTTTCACCAGTGGTACCATTCTTCTTTTACACTATGACCACCAAGATATCGCTTCTGTTGCCTATGGCACTGAGCTCAGCACCAGTCCCCATTACTACATATTAATCCAGTGACCATCCTGGGTATCCTTGCCTTATTGTAAGTTCCTGTGGCCTCAACATGAGTCTTGCTAACACGAATGCCAGAACTGTCTGCTGCATTTCAGGCATCGTCACTTCAGTAGAGCTCCTTATTCCCATCTTACTGCATTACCTGTTTGAGATGCAGGTATCTAATGTTGAAGAGCACTACAGCTTATCTCGACACTTCTCATGTTTCCACTTCTAAGCATGTCTCCCTCTTATATTCTTATATTCTCATTTTGCCTTTAAGAAAATCCTCTAGGACTCCCTGTATTCTTGAAAGAAATTTTTCCCCATTTAATTATAATGTTTTCCCCCAACACCTCAGTCTTTTTATGCAGGTGTATTCCTTCTATTAACATATTTTGCATGTTGCATTCATATTATGTTTTAGGGGTTAATTAAAAGGAGACTGGAACAAGATAGTAAGCTGAAACAGATTGAAGATGTAAACTTTCAACTTTCTGGTTTAAAAGCCGCACTTGCACTTGTTTCCCACTTTTCCTGTAACTAGCCTAGTCCAGATACAGAGTTGCTGTATTCAAGACTGTTGGTAAGCTTCTGAGCCCTGCAAGCCTTTCTGTGTTGGAGGAAAGCCTTCTAGCTTATCAGTGGGAGTGGTAAGCACTAGGTAGCCTGTCTACCACAAGAGGAGTGGTTCTTGGCCCAGAAATTGTAGTTTATTGACCATTTGGACAGTTTGTCCATCGCTTTCAACTTTCTGGTTTAAAAGACCACACCTGCGCTTGTTTCCCATCTTTCCTGTAACTAACCTACTGGGAAGCACTAGAAAGCCTTAAACTGATACAAGCCTTCTAGCTTAGATGAGAGACTTTGGAGTGATTAAGTATCAGTTGTCTGTACTTTCTTGCTGTACTTAACTGTTTTTCGCCTAAACGCCGATTTTCCAGCATTTATTATGATTCAAAAGCTTGTTTTTTTTACATATTGTACTTATTTGACTGCCTGCACTTTTAAAAAGTTGTTTTCTGTTTAAATAATTTGTTTAACTGTTGTAGGCTACAACTAAAGTGCGATAGCCTTTTCTGATCGTTTGTAGTCTTTTAAAGCTGTTTTAAGTGTATTTTTTTTTTTACTGTTTTTGCCTTATCTTTTCAAAAAAAACAACAAAAAAAAATTCCTTGTTTCCCACCTTTCTAAGCTAGTATAGTCCGGTTTTCAGGCTAGTGCTGAATTCAGGGCTGTGTTACAATTTTCTGAATTGCCCATACCTTACTTGGATAGAAAGAAGTTTCTCTGTTCACCTGTGAGAGAAGGGAGCTTTGAGCAGCCTATCTGTCCATGGAGTTGTGGTTCCAGCCCAGAAGTTAGTAGTTTAATGGCCATTTTGGGCTAATTTCTATCTCTTTCATTTCCCTGCTATAAAAAACGCATTTGCATGGTTTTGTGCGCCGGGCAGTGCCGGTTAGCTAGGGTTAAATTATTCCCGGCTCCACTAAGTCTACTCTTCAGTTTTTCTCTTGAAACTAGTCTAACTCTCAACCTAAGCACTCAAAAAGCATCCTACAGCCCAGCACTTGCTCAGACCTAATAGCAAGCACTAATATACCCTGACACTTGATTGCCCAGCAGGGCAAGGCTCTTTATTCACCTCTCACCAACCAGTTGACTAAGCAGCTCACCCTACTATTCAGGCATGAACAAAGGGCAATTTCAGGTGTACTCTCCAGTCCAGCTGGTGAATCTGGGTATCCTGAGGCAATGTTACAACTGCCTGATGTACACAGACAGCCCTCTCTTCCTACCACAAAACACTAACATATGCGAGAGATGCAGTTATACAGCCAAACTGGAGGCTAAGCTGTCTCCACCCAAGACTGGAACAGACAGTCAGGAGGAGAAGGTTAACACTTGCACCACACCTCCAGCCACACATAGACCTACTAAACCAGCACTGGCAAAAAATACACAAAATCATACTCGGAGGCTCTAAATAAAAACCTGCAAAAGCATCAGATACCTCCAAAGCAGATACCCAAACAACCTGCACCTCCCGTCACAAACCAGACAACACATAAAACACAAAATCAGTGTGCCGTACAATCACAGCCCTTAAGGTGAAATAACGTACCTAACACACTAGTAATAGGTGACTCTATAGTCAGGCACACTGACGTCCCACTCACTGGGCTGGACAAGCAGAAGGTTACTGTTAGCTGCCTGTCGGGAGCCAGAATCCGCCACATAACACAAGCACTCAGGTCACTCCAGAACAAGTACAAATATGACTCTGTCATTGTTCATGCTGTTGTGAATGACCTGAGATGTGCCTCCCTCGACTGCATGAAAGGAGACATGGAAATGCTCTCTGATCATGTAGCCCAGGTGGGAATGACCCTGACCCTGAGTAGCATCTTGCCCTCACCAAGAATGATACCTCTGTATAAAGAAAAAATGGATCAATTTCAACAATTGGCTAAGCTTCTGGTGTCATTCAAAGGGGATCCAGTGTCTATTAGCCAGGGACGACATGCTCGACAAGCCGTGATGCTTTGCAAGAGACGGCTTGCACCCATCACCCCTAGGCTTTCGAATACTGGCCAAGGCTCTTGCTGCCCCCATAGTGCCTTTTTAAGGCAAGGCTCAAAAGTCAAACCCACCTCTGTAAACAGCACAATTAACAAAAAACTGAGGTTTATGCTACTCAGCGCCAGGAGTTTAAATCTCAAAATGCACGTGCTCAAAGCACTCCTCAGTATGGAGAACATTGACATCTGTGCAGTAACTGAAACCTGGTTCAAGGCTCCAGAGTGCACCCCAGCACTACCGGGCTACAACTCGTACCAAATGTTTCGGCCACAGAACACGGACCAAAACACAAAAGGAGGAGGTGTATCCATATTCATCAAGGATACGTACACCTCCAGGTTAGTGGCACAGCATGATATCTCTGAGATCATCCATGTGCAACTAACATCGGGCAAATCTGCAATGCAAATTGTGGCCTGCTACAGATCACCCTCCATGACCCAGGACCACCACTCCACCTTTCTGGAGACACTGGAAAACATGAAGGTCCTACCGAACACCCTGATATTGGGTGATTTCAATTACCCTACCATCAGCTGGGAAAACTACTTGAATACAAACTCCCAGGCCCAGCGCTTCCTGGAATTCATCAACTCAAACACCCTGGATCAGCTGGTAAACTCCCCTACTAGAGGTGAAAACATATTGGACCTGGTCATCACAAACATGGGTGACAGGTGTTCCACACCAGAGGTCAACCCGTCACTGGTTAGATCAGACCATAAACTAATCACTCTGGATGTCCACACCCCACCACCCCCTCCAACCAAGGAAACCACAGTGAAAAACTTTTCTAAAGCAAACTTCACCTTACTTAAGACAGAGGCAGTAAGTTTCACAGCCCCCACGCTAAAGGATAATGCTGCCCAAGATGCAGAAACCTTTACAAATGCACTCTATGAGCACCTACAAGGATTTATGGATAGTGCCATCCCTAGCAAAACCAAGACTCACTCCTCTAAGAGAAGGAAACCAGTCTGGTGGACCCCTGCCATAAGCAGGCTATACAATAGAATGAGGAAACTAGTTCAGAAAAAAAGCAAATCTCAAGAAGGAAAGACATCCCTCATCAGTATCAGTAAGAAACTAAGGTCCCTCATAAAATTATCCAAGGCTAACTTCGAAAGAAAAATAGCCAAGGATTCAAAAAATAGCCACGAACCCTTCTTTAGCTATGTTAAGAATCTAAGTAGCAACTCGCAGATATGCACTGAACTAGTGCAAAATAGCACAAAATATACTGAACCTACTGATATTGCCAACATCCTGGCAGATAGATTCAGTGCAAACTTCACCCCCCTCTCACCCCCAAAAGGGCCCACAACAATACCGGAAAAGTGTAGTGTCTCGGAAATCACAAACGCACAGGTGAAAATAGCCCTTTCAAAAGCCAGAAGCACAGGGTCAATGGGGCCAGATGGTGTCCCAGGCTGCATCTTGCACGAACTAAAGAATGATCTAACCCCCCACCTAAACACATTGTTCAACCTCTGCCTCTCCACAGGCTACGTGCCCATAGAATGGTGCACAGCAACGGTTATTCCACTCCACAAAGGAAGGGCCACAACTGACCCTGGCAACTATTGCCCCATAAGCCTGACTAGCCTGGTTTGCAAGGCTATGGAGCGCATCATCATGGAAGTCATTAACAAAGACATTGGGAACCTCAAACACTTGACCCAACCCAGTTCGACTTTGTTAAGGGCAGATCATGCCTACTAAACCTGGTTGACTTCTTCGAGACAGTCACCAAAGTCATAGACGAGGGTAAGGTTGTTCACACAGCCTACCTTGATCTCGCCAAGGCTTTCTACACCATTCCCCACTCGGGTATTACAGAAAAACTCACCAGCCTGAACATAAACCCCAATGTCACGAGATGGATTGCCAACTGGCTTACAGACAGAACTCACATGGTAAGAATAGCGGGCTCCAGGTCCGACTCTAAACCAGTCACAAGTGGTGTCCCGCAAGACTCGGTCCTGGGACCCCTACTGTACAGGCCAACACAGGAGGACTATGGCTAACCAAGTTCGCCGATGACTGCAAACTAATAGCCATAATTGACTGTCCGGCTGACACGAACATCCTCCAAAAGGGCCTTACTGAGATGGACACCTGGTGTCAAAGTCATGGCCTCAAGCTAAATGCCAAAAAATGCATAGTCATCCCGTTTGGGAAAAACAAAACACCCGCGAATTACCAGATAGGTGGCAGCCCCCTTAATACAGAAGAGGTAATAAGAGATCTGGGGACCCAGGTGGATATAATCTCTCCTTTGACAATCATATTGCCAAAGTAGTTAGGAAATCCTTCTATGTAACCCATCTAATTACTAAAGGGTTCGCATCTAGAAATAAAGAGGTTATAGTGCCCCCTCTACTCGGCACTCATTAGACCTATCATAGAGCACAATGCCCCATTTGGGATGTACCTCACAAGACACTTCCAACAGCTGGAGAGACCACAAAAGTACCTCACCAAGAGGATTACTGGCCTCAAACATATGTCCTATGCAGCCCAACTGAAAAAACTCTGGCTGTACTCAGTGGCATATCGCTTACTCAGAGGTGATCTCTGCCTGACGTACAAAGCCATGTCCAACTCAGAATTGATGGATATGTTCCACCTAAAGAAATCCAAGTTACTGTGAGCCACTCGCTCTAGTGAGCTAAACCTCGCCACAGCAATAAATAGAACATGCTGGAGGGATAGATTCCTGTCACAGAGACTCCCCATGCTTTGGAACAAAATTCCAAACTACATTAGGCATTGCCCCTCACTAACACTCTTCAAGAAAAACCTTGACGAGTGGATGGGTAACAGAAAATGCACCCCTGGAATACTTCATTGGCTCTGCTTGACAGAGGATCAGTTAATCAATGGGGCGGCGAAAGCCAACACACTCTGGCTAGGCTTATAAATGCCCTCGGGCAGATAGCCTAGTACATACCTATGAACCTAACTCAGTAGGTGGGATGGTAAGAACTATGTGATTAACCCTACAGATTTCAGTTCCGTCCAAATTTAAAATGACGGTATTGTCCCATTAAAGTGACATAGTAGTCCAGCAGTTAGCATTTCTACCTCACAGCACTTGGTTCATCAGTTTTGTTCTTATCTGGGGTAACTTTTATGCAAAGTTGGCGTTTACACCTGTGCTTACATGGGCTTTTGTTGCCTGCTCTGGTTTCCTCACAAAACCCAAAGAAATACTGCAGATGACTTTGACAATAACAAAACCAGGAAGATTATATACATTCTATTAATGAATACAAATATAATGATGTTAGTACTTTAGATTTGCCTTGAAGGGTAGCAAAACAAAAATCTGAATTAGTAACGCATAGTTATATGAATTTTCAATATGTAAATCATTCAGTGACAACAAATATGCAATTAAAGCCAGCAATGGGGAAAAGAGGAAGTATAATGCAAAAGAGCAAGAAAAGTAATGAAGTATAATCGTTTTGGACAACAGAGGGAGGCAAAGAACTATGGAGTACACCAACATTGTGCCTACACAA